>NC_057713.1:39246578-39250252 GCF_004010195.1 Chiloscyllium plagiosum | reverse complement strand
CCACTCACCCATTGTACTCTATGCTACTTTCTCCCCACCCCCACCCTCCTCTAGCTTATCTCTCCATGCTTTAGGCTCACTGCCTTTATTCCTGATGAAGGGCTTTTTCCCGAAACGTCGATTTCGCTACTCCTTGGATGCTGCCTAAACTGCTGTGATCTTCCAGCACCAGTAATCCACATTCTCTCCTTGTCTGAATGGGTGTCCTCCAGATGCTATGGCTTCCTCCCACAATCCAAAGCTGTGGAGGTTAGGTGCATTGGCCGTGCTAAATTTTCCATAGTTTTCAGGAATGTGTAAGTTAGGTGCATGAGTCAGGGGTAAATGTCGGGGAATGGGTTTGGGTGGGATACTCTTTGGAGGGTCAGAGTGGACTTGTAGGGATTCTAATTCTAATCAAATTCTATGGAATACTAAACCCTATTGCAAGGTCTTCCCCTTCAAATTTCTCTTCCTCAAACTTGGAGAACCTGCAGGTCCCTCATTCTCAACCCCTCCCTTTGCCTGAGGCATGGTGACCCTCAGGTTAAACCACAACAAATCCTCTCTCTCTCTCTCTCTCTCTCTCTCTCTCTAGGATGAGACAGCGGCCCTCTGGAACTATGGATACTTCACTTACCATAACCTTGTTGTTCAATGGCATATTCTTACTGAATCCTCCATTATCAATATCTTGGAGATGAGATTAGAGAGTTAAATAGGCCACCCATATAAACACTGTACCTACTAAAATAGAACGCATGTTGAAAGTTCTATGACAAGTGATTCAGCTCTTAACTGTTCCAAATCTGTCTGCCATCTACAAGATACAAATCATGAGAGGGATTGAATGCCACTTACCTGACTAAATACATCTCCATAACACTGAAGCAGCTATCCAAGACAAAGCACACTGTTCGATCACATCCCATAAACTGCCTTAAACAGTGGCAGAAGTGTACACCATCTACAAGATACATCGTAACAATTCAGTACATCCAAAACCTGGAGCGTCAAACATCTTTAAAGGTAAAGGCAGCAGGTGTATGGAATCATGAAGGTCATGTACTATCCTGACTTGGAGCAATATAATTCTTCACTCAATTGTTAGGCCTAACAGTACTATGGGTTTACCCACCATGTTCAAACAAGCAGCACATCACCACCTCTTTCTCCAGGACAGTTAGTGTCGCATTATAAATATTGATGCTGCCAAGATGTCTACATCATATTAATGAACAAAAGTAGAAAACATGGACAACATTGAGAAGTCCACCTTAATCTGTGGGAGTCAAATAAAGAAAGAATGAGAGCAAGAGACAGAAAAGAGACAGTGCAAGCATGATTGGGGTGAGCTATGGTGGCAGGGAGTGGAGACAGAACAGAAGAGAGGGGGAAGGTGTGGAAAAAGGAGAGCAAGAGAGAGTGTGAAAGATAGTGCAAGTCACGCAGGACAAAGACACAGAGGAAAAAAGAAGAGGTATTGGGCCAAGTTGCACTCAAGGCAAGAGGGCCAGGTTAGCAGGCAACAGTAAATTCAGAGATAGCACAAGACACAAATCAAACTACACTGCTCAAAATCTTTACTTTGACCAAATATAACAATTTCTGAGTCTGATATCACATTAGAAGTCAACTAGTGCGCCCGTTGTGCAATGCATGGTAGGTTATGTTGAATACCAGAGGATTATCAGGAACCAGATTTCATTTCTTCCCAGCTCCAACTGAAGCCTAGTTTTGAAGTCTGACAGAGATTTCTAACTTTCTAATCTTGCTCTGTAAACAGAGTAGGAAAGCTAATCATGAGAGACAGTACCATTACAAGCTGCATGAACACAAACAGGCCTGGTCTATAGATTTCTTCAACCAAACTGCTTTTACATTACTAAGTTATTAACAACCCAACTAGTTTAGCTTCCAGTTGGTGTAATCCACCAATCACAGAGAGAGAGGTTGTAGTCATAGAGTATGGAAACAGATCCTTTGGCACAAATCATCCATGCCAACCAGGTTTCCTAAACTGAACTGGTCCCACAAGGTTGCTGGGTTAGAGATTTAAAACATTGTTCAATGGCAGACATCATTGAATTCCAAGGTGCCACAATCATTTAACTATTTGTGGTTATGAAAAGACCCAACCAAAGACTCGCTCTGCCTGTTTTTTTTAAAAGACTTACATTTTTGTACTTTCTATATCCACTTGATTCATGTGAATGACAACTGTAACACCAAAGATTTATTTTAAAAATTCACTACTCCTGCGGTTTCAGGTCCTCGTTTTTAAATCTCTTGACTGGCAAAGGAGATCTGGTGCTATAATTGAAGTGTTCTCAATGGTAAAGTCAAAACAGAAGCCAAGATGTTTGTTCCTGTGGGATTGTCATGTGTCCAATGTGATGATAATCCTATCGGCTCTCTCAGGTGTAGAAGGAATAGATATGAGGCAGATTTCGAAGATGAGTCCTCCCAGTGTCTGAGTCAATATTTATCATTGAACCAACATCTCATTAAATTGGCTGCTGTATTTGAAATTTTACAAAGTGCCTTGATTTTGAAATACTTCATAGAACACAGAACAGTACAGCAAGGATCAGGCCATTCAGCCCACCATGTCAGTGCCAACCATGATGCTGCTCTAAACTAATCCCATCAGCCTGTACACAGTATGTATCCCTCTACACCCTACCTGTTCACATGTATATCTAAATGCCTCTTAAACATTGTTATTGTATCTGCTTCTACCACCTTCAGGTAACTACTACCCTCTGCCCAAAAAAACTTGCCTTAAACATCTCTAAACTTTCTTCCTCTTGCCTTAAATCTATGCATTCTAGTATGTGCCATTTCCACCTTGGGAAAATGACTCCAAGATCATCCTACCCATGCCCCTCATAATTTAATAAACTTCTGTCAGGTTAGCCTTCAGACTTTAAAACTTAAGTGAAAACAATCCAAATTTGTCCAACGTCTTCTTATAGCCAGTACACTTCAATCCAGGTAAACCTCTTGCATCCTCTTCAAAGCTTCCACAAAGTTTTACACAGCGACAACACGACTTCCCAATTTTGTACTTAATGCTCCAATAAAAGGTGATCAGCATGATGTATGCCTTCTTTACCGCCTTATCCAGTTGTGTTGCCACTTTCAGGAAACTGTGGACTTGTACCCCCAAGATCCCTTTATATAATCAATGACCCTCAGGGTCCTGGGAGAATGTGAGGACTGCAGATCAGAGTTGAGAGTGTGGTGCTGGAAAACCAAAGCAGGTCAGGCAGCATCCAAGGAACAGGAGAATAAATGTTTCAGGCATAAGCCCTTCAGCAGGAATGTGGTGCTGGTGGTAGTGGTGGGTGGAGGGGAGGGAGGGAGTGGTGTGTATGTGGGTGAGGGAGAGTGGGTATGTGGCTGAGAGATAAGTAGGAAGGTGGGGGTACCGCTGAGGGAAGGTAGCTGGGAAGGTGATAGTTAGATACAGGTGGGGGATGATGGTGATAGGTCAGCGGGGAGGGTGGAACAGATAAGTGGGAAGGAAGATGGACAGGTAGGACAGTTCAAGAGCGCGGTGCTGAGTTGGAAGGTTGGATCTGGGATAATGAGGGGAAATGAGGAAACAGATGAAATCCACATTGATGCCCTGGGATTGAAGGGTCCCGAGGTGGAAGATGAGGTGTTCTTCCTCCAGGCATCGGGTGGTG
>NC_057713.1:39219820-39246022 GCF_004010195.1 Chiloscyllium plagiosum | reverse complement strand
TGGTGGGAGGAGGTGTAGTCCAGGGAGCTGAGGAGTCAATGGGCTTGAAGTAGGTGTCCATGTTGAGTCAGTCACCAGAGTTGGAGACAGAGAGGTCCAGGAAGCAGTAAGGTGAGAGAGGTGTCCGAGATAGTCCAGGTGAACTTGAGGTCATGATTGAAGGTGTTCGTGAAATTGATGAACATTGTTCAACCTCCGCTTGGGAGCATGAGGTGGTATCGATACAGTCACCAATACAGCAGAGGAACAGGTGGGGAATGGTGCCAATGTAGCTGCGGAAAATGGACTGTTCCAAGTGTCAAACAAAGAGGTAGACATTGCTGAGGTCCATGCAGATGCCCCTTTTGTCCGAAGGAAGTGGGAGGATTTGAAGGAGAAATTGTTGTGAGTGACGACCAGTTCTGACCAGTTGGGTCAGCGGGAGAGGAAGCAATGGAGGGCTCCTCAAGGTCCGACCAATTACTTTATACTTTCATCTTGCATTTCACCTCCCAAAATGCATCACCTCAAAACTGCTATTTCTCTGCCCAACTTTTCAACTGATCTGGATCTTGCTATATCCTTTGACAACCTTCCTCATTCCACCAATTTTAGTGTCATCTGTAAACTTATTAATCAGATCATCTATATTTTCATCTAAATCATTTATACATATTACAAATAAACAGAGGTTCCAACACTGATCCTTGCAAAACACCACTGGTCACAGATCTCCAGTCCGAAAAACATCCCTCCACAACTACCTCTGTCTTCTATGACCAAGCCAAAAGCTGCTTTGAAATCTATAGAGTTACATTTTCAATCAGTATTGCCATTGCATCTGATTGTCATTATATGTTGGGAACTATGGCATCAAGGGGGTCTATCAAAACCAGTGTCAGTGGAAATGAGGAAACTCTCCATTGGGTGGAGTCACACCCAGCATAAAGAAGACAGTTGTAGCTGCCTGAGGCCGACCATCTCAGCTCCAGGACATCTCCGCAGGAGCTTCCAAGGACCAATGATCCCAAAACCTCATCAATTAACTTCTGTCAATAAAGTTCAGAAGGAGGGATGTTTGCCGATGACTGCCAAGGGGCAAGCAGCATTCATACATACACAAATACCAGGAAATATCCTCCTTCCTTGTTGGGGATTTGAACCACTGCCTTTTGACATTCAATGCGCTATCACTGCTGAATCCTCCACCATCGACATCCAAGAGCCAATGTGGACTAGAAACTGAACCGGACCAGCCAGCCAGTGACTACAATAGCAGACCAGAGAGCAAGAATCTCACAGCAAGCACTGCACCTCCTGACTCCCTGTCCACCATCCAACAAGGCACCAAAAGATCCCATTTTTAAAAATTGGATATATACTTTAAGAAATAAAATTAATTGTTGGACTTTGAGAAAGAGTGGGTGGATGAGAGTAATCGAGTTTCAAAGAGCCAGCAAACACAATGGGCTGTATTTTAGCCCCCACTATGAAAATAAACAATCTGCACACCATGTCCAAAATACCCTGTCATCCTGTGTGTGATTCCAGTGTAATCACATTTTCCCAGGACTCATCTTTAGTTTCTACACTTGTCTCATTATCAGACAATGCTGTCTTGAACCATCATTACTTTCACCATTTCCCTTTTGTCCTTTCTCTGTTCTAGACTTGCTCAAAAATTAATATCATCAAATGCTGTTGAAAAATCACTGACTATAGATTGTTCTGATTGGTGGGACGTCTTTATCAAAGAGGCATTAAATTGAAAATTGTCACGAAGGAAATGGAAATCTCTTCACATCGAGTGCTGATGTAGCATTTGAATGTTTTGCACAAGGAGTAGATCACTAAAGGACCTACACCTTGTGCAAACAGACACTGAATCTGTTCAAGTGAAAAGGGAGATACATAATTTTGAAAAGAGGGAGGTACATGGCTTTGAACATTGAAAGTCAGTGCAATCAGTTTTAGATTGCTCTAGTAATTTTTTGGTTTCCCTACAGTAGGTCACAAAATAACAAGTTCATAGATTTGTATGATGAACGTATTTAATAAAGAGGCTTTTTGTAATTTCTAACATTACAAATCTAGTTAGGCATTTGCCTGAAAAAGAACAGGTAACTCTGGTAAAAGAAAAGAAAGATATTTGGGAATCAGACAAAAAGTAAGTTAAATTATTAACACTCTTCTGTCAGCCAAACCAATAAAATGTTTTATTACAGTGAAGTGATAATTATGAAAAGAAAGGAGAATCATTCTTTAAACGATGGCTTCTAGTCGTTCTAGATATTTGTAGAGTTCATGCGATTACTATGCAGAGCCTCTGAGATAGACATTCTGAATTTAGCGCTGGAATCATGTGAAGGAAAAGGGGATCTCAGCTGGAGAGACAGTGAGAGTCCCCATTGTTAACTATCGAGAAGGCTACAACATCATGTGCCACTCATGCAGTTAACTGGCCCGTTGTAGCCTTTCCCAGGGTCAAGGACCCTGCAGGCAACTGCCCCCAGCAAAACCTGTCAGCCAATCAGTTGCCAACAGCTCTACTGAATGGCTGCACCACCCGACAAGTGGTGGATTCTGTCAGTGAAAAAAGTCCACCCAAGGTCTAGTATCAGTTCTGGTTCCCAGGTCAAAGGTGAGGGACGGTGGGGCGGGGATGATTGTAGGATCGCAGAGAAAGTGGGCTGGCTGCAAGCACACAGATATTGCTCTCAGTAGGCATGCTTCTTCTCAGTCAGGCTCTGAGTGCTTTTGAACAAAGATCCCCACGCCCAGAAGCCCCATATGGCCCAGCCAGAGTTGGTTGGTTGGTGTGTTCTATTCTCTGCTTAGCAGATCCCCACACACCCATTAATCAACCATCCAATGGCCACAATTGGAGATGACATGAGGATTACCTCCAGAGATTTCATCATGGTGGAAGCAGCAAAATGCTGGGGTCCTCACCTACCACCCTCCAGCTGGATGAAATGCTCCAATGTCATCAAACATACAATGGGAAAGGGCCAAAGATTCCACACTAGGACTCAAGGAATAGGATCTTGTACCCTTCCCCATGAAGTTTCTTGGTGGCATTTTATTTAGCAGGATGAAGATGGATGTGGACCCCACCACCTTCGTAATTCTACATCAATTATGTCCACGGGCTAAAATCCCTGGAGAGCCTTTTAACCAAACACCAATGGAGGCCCTTTAGGATAAAATTAATGCCCGCTTAAGGATCATATGCCACTGGTATTAACCCAGTGGTGGGTGGGGTGCTTGATATGTGAGGAGCATGATAACAACACCCTGCTATTTTTGCAGGCTCCTGGGATATGCAGCACTCACTCTCAACATTGCAAATGGTGGCTGGGCTGCAGAAAGTTACCTACTGTCCTCGCTGCCAACTCCTCCCACTTCTTCCCATGCTCCATCCAAAGGGTTGCCTTGTGGAAGTGTTGCTGAATACACATGAGCTGTGGGCCTTTAATCTGCAAGCAGTGCCCTACAGGTAGGACCTCTGTCCCTGGGGTCTTTGGTCCTGGGTGGAAGACTCAATATTGGTGCAACAAGCCCTCATGAAACAAAGTATTGCAGTGCTCTCACTGACCCTCCAGCCAGCGGCTAAGACCCTCATTGCTATCAGTAGGTTTGGCCCAAGGTTAACAATTTTATGCTTACTAACTCATGTATTTTCATTGTGGTGAAAGCTGACCCTTAATATGTACTGCGTGCACCTATTGTTGGCCATGTAGCAATTTTCAGAGCCTATGGAGTTCAAGCAAGTTTTATGCAAATAACAAAAGTTATAGAATAGTGGAGAGTCACAAAAGGAAAAACTGACAAATGCAATTTAATGGATTATGTGAAAAGCACCTTCTCATTAATTTTGTGAATCTCTGTCAATAAACAAAATCCTTCCAGCTCTTTGGGTAGATTTCTAAGGAAACAGATGATCTCATTACCTTTTAATGTGAAGACTGTGAGCCAGGTTAAAGGTACGTAGCAGAAAAGCACCTGTTTACACTGTGCCTTGAATTCTGTCATTTGTCTGGAGGTAAATAAGCAGGTAGAGGACCTGAGATGATGAAAGACAATAGACCATTACCAATGACTTAATGGTGTTGTAAAAGAGATAAACTTCTTTGAAGTTATGGCCTCATACGATGTGACCTCAACAATGACCTTTTCTAAGTCAGAGCTTTTCCTAATCTAACTGGTGCACGCTGTTCAACCACTCAAACAACTACCTCTAGTAAACAATTAGAGAAATATAAGGAGCAGTAATAATGTTGTCTGATTGATAATCTATCTGCCATGTACCTTTAATCTAAACCATTCCTTAAAGAAGAGCAGGAGCTGATAGATCAGGAGCATAAATAAATTTCTCCTGCAGTTTTCTTTCATTTTGCCAATAAATTAACATGTACAAATCAGCCTGAATTTTCATGAGACCAAGAAAGCTGTTATTTGCAGTTGCTCCTCCAGGATTTTGTGACTTTGTCTTTCCTGGTGCAAATGCACAAGTTATTTTCTACCAATACAAAATGGTTGCAGATTCATGGTAACTCAAAATGTATAAGTCAAATAAATAATTGTAGGCAGATAGTATGACATTAACAGGAGGACATAGAGTCATGCCAGCTTGGCTTCAAACTCACTGAATTACAACAGCATGTTTTAATAAGCCCCAAGAGAAACTATTCATTGGCCAAGAACTTTTAAACTGAATGGATATGCTATCTGCTGGTATGATCAGTAGATTCAGGACATATGAATTGTTTTCAATAGGCAGAGAGCAACACAGGACTAACAGGGGACTCATTTTAAATAGGCCTTGGTTTGAGATCTCTTCAGTTTGTGGCTTAGGTTCAAGGCTGCAAACTTTGACTTTAGTGTGCCATCGGTGCAGGTCTGAACCTTCCACAAAAATGTCAGCACTTCTGACTAAGTTCATGATGACCAGAATGACAGGTACCGACTGTAAAGGCACTAGAGTAGACATGCTGTGGATGTGTTGGGAGTATGCAGTGGGAGTGGACTGTAACAGCAAAGACCCAGTACCACCTATTTGACGCTCAATCTAATATTTTGGGATATTAAAGATCCTGTTAACATCATCTCCTAATCACTCCTAGCTCAACATCCATTCAGCCAATCATGGGACTCCAGCACTTGAAATATTTAAAGAGCTCGTTATGGAACTTATAGATGAGGTGCTTCTGGTTATCTTACACTCTTGGAAGATTTTGAAAAAATGTTTGGATTGACAAGGGAATGGTGCTAAACAAAGAAAAGAAGATGAAAGTCACTGGAAGACATGTTAAGAGAAACCTTGCCTGGACTTCAGGGTAAAGTTATGAGGAAGGATTGTACAAATTAGACACATTTGCTCTAGAATTTAAAAGGTTATGGAGCAATCTGTTCAAAGTCTCCAAGATATTAATGTGAAAAGACAGTGTAGATAAAGATAAACTATTTCCACTCCTTGGAGATTCTAAAATTTGGGGGCATAGTCTGCGAACTAAGGCCAAACCATTCAGGAGAGATGTTAAGATGCACCTCTATACACAAAGGGTGGCAGATGCTCGGAACATTCTTCCACAAATGGCAGTGGATCCACGATCAGTTGTTAATTTTAAATCTGAAATAGATAATTATTTATTAAGCAAAGATATTAAGGGATATGATATCAAGTCCCCTCATGTTCTTTATCATTTTTATCCTTTAGGTCTGATTAAAAACTTGGTCAGTTCTGTAGAACAAATGAAATAAAGAGAAACAAAGTTAAAAATATTCATATCATTGTAATCAAGGTTTTTTTCATGTTAATGTGAATGAAAAATGTATTTTCAAATGAGCATATTGAGTTTTAAGCAAAATCTGTAGACAACAGTGAACCTGTAATTACCGCAAGGGCAGTTAAGGTTATGTTTGGACTTGTTGGGAGAAATGTAGACTGGCCGAGGTTTATTTATAATCTACAGCATATATAACGTCTGCTGTGGATTGTTCAGGCCAGTAAATTGAATGCTTTTCGTCATCAAAGGGATACGCCTCTACATTAAGCAACAATTTCACATTTAACTTTTATGTTCAGGAATATTATTTAAATGAATATGAACAACAAAGATTAGGCAGAAATAATTTCCATCTAAATAGACATTTTTTGCTTATTTCCCACTTAGGTCTTCCACTTTTGGTTTTTTTTTAATGATTCCACATCATTCAGATAATAAAAAATTATCCATATTCATCATTTGTACAAAGAAGCACCATTGCTTCATTATGTGAAAGATTTGTTCCTGTGGAACTCTTAAAAGTGTATTAGCGTGTGTTACCTGCCAACCGGAGGTCAGCTTTAGGTATGAGTACAATTTTTAATTAGTGCCTCTAATACTTAGGTACAGTACTTTTAAATAATAGGTTTTGAAGTACAGTAAACAGTGAAGATTGTAGAGCAAGCTGAGTTAATGAGACAGAAGACTGTATCAGCAAGAACAAGAAGGATTAAAAGGCTAAAAATCACCAGCACCTGGGTTAATGGGTGGGAGTCAAAGGTCAGCTATCCAGTTTGTACGTTAGGCTCGGAAAGCTTGGCTTTTGGTCTTATCCTTCGGTCTGGTAAGAGTCAACCAGTCAAGCAGCAAATAACAGAAACCAATTCAGTGAGACATGCAAAGAAACCAAGCAATTCTAGTGAACAACTGAGGAGAATTTTGTTTACTGACACCAATCATCCGTGACAGACTCCATCTCCCTCGCTTACATGCCCTCTTCTGCTGTGAGACACACCAAACTAACAGAATGGATCCATCACAAAGAGCGGTGAATTTTTCTTTTCACTCTTCCATGCAGTCCTTATTTAGCTTTTGTACTGAGCTGAAAGACATTTCGCTCGTGCTGCTTGATTTCCACAGCTGAGAGTGCCTTTCACTGAGCTGAAGTTCAAATACAGGTCAACCACTGTTAAATATCAAGTCCTTCAATCAACTGACCAACTGCTTTAAAAAGGCTGTATCTATTTTCTTACCTGCAAGTAAAAAATGTAATGACATGGAAACCCCAGTGCAGCCTCATTGCCGTGTCAATGTCCACTCACACGTAGAAAGCTAATCATATTCTTTCATCCAGAGTTCAATTTGCCTCCTGAATCAGACCAGAAGTACAATAAGGTTGTGAAAGTGGAGTAATTGGAGGATGTTGTGAGTGTCAGCTTTGTATACTACCAGCAAGTGAAGCATCTAAGCTGTAAAAAGTGCATTAAGTGTTTTGTTGAAGGCACTATTCAATCTCTGATCAGCCCCAAACCCACCAATTCACTCAAATCAACAGAAAGTCCCTTTGGTAGATTCAGCAGGAAGCACAACAAATTTTGACACAGAATCGGTTGACAAGGATTGTATATACTTTTGGTATCTTGTCTTACGTCACCAAACGTGCTGTCTAGTGAATGGGGAGGTCTTGAATGCCAAATCAATTCAATCTGAGATCTGAATCAATCTTCATGGAGCAATCCAGGAGTTACTTTGCCATTGATCACAGCTCACCAGCTAGATGACAATAGACGCAGCATCTTTACATCAGGGGTGGGCAATTAATCCTTCCAAGGGGCCACATGAGAAACCTGAGTTGCATTGGAGGGCCAAACCAACAATAAGTTGAACATAATTCTGCTCAGTATTAATTTTCTCCCATTGTAAAAAGTACTAAATTATATAGTTTTGCACTGAAACCTAAAATCAAAAGAATAAGGATATTCTGTTACAATAAAGACATGAAATTGTGGAATAGGTTAAATATAGAAGAAATAAACAGTAAAAACAATAATTTCAGTATTTCATTTTATTTTTAACATGTTAATCTCACAAACCAATAATGAAAAGTTGCTTCATTATTGTTCAATATTACAAACAACAAACAACTCTATACAAAAAGCAATAAGTGCTTTTGTTGTTTTTCAGATCATTTTACTTTTTAGTGAGAAAACTCCAGTCTGTTTTGGGCTTGAACAAGTGCACTGAAACCTGGTTGAATGTCTGAGGTGGATATGCGAAGGACAGCTGAGAGGTGATCATCAGTGATAGAGGATCTGTATTTGGATTTGTTGAACTTCATCACTGAGAATGTCTGTTCACATATATAGGTAGATCCAAAGAGGATGCCTCCTCATGTGTGGAAAGTTCTCCTCTTTGAAGGAAGAGTAAAAATCAAGCAGTGAGACTGACCTAAAGTACTCTGCCAGAAATGTGTCAGACTACAGGTCAATGAGTTCAAGCTGAACATCACTAGGTGCATTCTCCACATTGCATGTAAATGGGGAAAAAATCATGTGCATTTCATTCTCAACCATTTTAAAGTCTTGAAATCATCTTGAAAATTCACCATGCAGTGCTTCTAACATAGATGAGTACCTGTGATGGTGATCAGCTGAAGGTGTGGCTTCCTTCAGTGTTGGCAAGTGGATGAGAATGTTGTCCTCCATTCGGCTTGAGAGAAGCTGCAACTTTCTCATTAAAGCCTTCACCAAGTTGTACATTTCATGCACAAAAACGCCCTTGCACTGCAGTTTCACATTTAGTTCATTCATAAGTGCAGTCACATCAACAGCAAAACCAAGGTCTGCAATCCAGTCTGCATCTGAAAGCTGTGGAATGCCATTCCATTTCTTCACACAGAAATCTTGAATCTCTTCTCACAGGTCCCATACACTTTTCAGCATTTTGCCCAGGCTGAGCCACCTGACAGCTGTGTGGTAGCCTATGTCACGATGTACAGTCTCATTTTCCTCCAAAAGTGCAACAAATTGCCTGTGATTCAAAGCTCTTGCGCTGGTGAAGTTAACTATTTTAGTTACAACATCAACCACATGGTTAGTTTTTAACACTGACTTACACAACACTTCCTGATATATAATACAATGCAAAAATACCAATTTCTGTTCAGGGTCAATTTCTGTCACTTTATCCTGCATCCTCTTTAAGAGTCCAACATTTTTTCCTGTTAGATTTGGACGACCATCCGTTGTCACACCCGCCAACTTGTCCCATTTTAATCCCAACATGTCCAACCATGCATTTACCTCCGTGAACAAATCATTACCAGTTGTTGTTCCTTTCATTGACCGCATGGCTGCCAGCTCCTCCATAATTTTGAAGTCCGTAGTTATCCCACGTACGAAGATGAGTTGCTGGGCTGTGTCACGTACGTCGCAGCTCTCATCCAAAGCCAAGGAAAAAAAAGTCAAAGTTGACCGCTCTGTGCTGCAGCTGAAGCTCCAGATTTCTCGCGATGTCCCCAAACCTTCTCGTTACAGTGCGTTGGGAGAGGGGCACATTCTCAAATGCCTCCTTTTTCTCCGGGCATATTAGTTCTGCAGAATCCAACAAGCACTCCTTAATAAACTCTCCATCAGAAAACGGTTTACTGTTTCTGGCGATTTTGTGGGATATGACATAACTTGTCTTGGCGAGAGCTGACATTTTGAGGGCTAGCCAGCAAGCATCACTTTTAGCTGTTCACACACGCATATACACATGCATGTGTGTCCACACATAAATTTAAAAAACATCCTTTTCAAAACAAAAGCAACACAGTTGTATTGCATGCATGGCGTAAATACTTTTTCATTTATGTTCTAATTTAAGATTGACCTCATGCAGCCCGGACAGGATCGACCAAAGGGCCGGATATGGGCTGTAAAATGCCCAGGCTGTAAAATGCTTTAGATGATAGAAACTCTGTAACTTGTCTCTGAATGCTGCAGCACAATTTCCATAACTCTTTTTTTGTTAGTGCTTTTAGGAATCATTTTCATCAATTTTGTGAACTGCCTCATCTAGCATATAGCAGTTATCTCCACTTGAACTTTAATTTGAAGAAACTTGCTTTCTCAGGGTGCGAAGATTCATATAGTAACTTTAGAATCTGAAGCCCTATGTTGTGCAAATATTCCATTCCCACTCAATGCAGCCTTCCAGTTCCATCTTTTGCAAACATTTATTTTCCTTTCCTGCCTGAAGGTCATTTCTTTTGTTAATGTGCAGTAGCACAACTATCAGTAGCCTGCTTATACCTCAGTAGTCTGCTCTTACCTCATCCAAGTAGCATTTCCCACGTGTAAACGTGGACAGCAACTGATAGCTAACCGTTAAATCATGGGAACACCAAATCCAAATGAAATCTTTTCCTTGTCCAACACCAACAAGAGCAAGAGTCACTGGATAACAGTAGGGAGTGGAAATCCTATCTGATGTTTGAATTTCTGCAGCACCCCTACCACTACGTCAGCTGAGATCAGCTAACTAGTTCAACCCAGATCAGATTTGATTTGGAATTTATAGACAATCTGGCTCAGTTCTACATTAATTATTGTTGATGTTCCCCATAGAACAGCAAACTTGAATTAATTCAAATCTCCGATATCGACATTAACTGCATTCACACAAAGACAAGTTAATTCAGTCAAAACATATCTAGCTCACACTAATAATGAAGGCAATGTACATGATGCATTCTTTGGCACTGACTCAAGAATGAATTTGAGCTAAATGTTTACACAGCCTTAACCTGATACAGAAATACAACATCGCCAAAATTCCAGCAATTTTTGCCTTTTTTTCAAGTATTTCCCTGAGTAAAACCACCGAAACAATACTCCCAGCACTAACCAATGTACAGTATGTACAAGGGAACATGTCACAGTAATGTCACATCAATGACTAGAATGGATGTAAATGTATATTGATTTTCCCTTCCTGGTTTCCATGCAGGCTGTGGTTGGTAACATGCCATTTAGTAAAGCTCAACTGTTCTATGGTATATTAACTGGCTATGACACCTGTATTTATTATTCTTAATCTGCTCTATTTATTTTGCATTTTTAATTTGTTTCCTGGTAATCCTTATTTCACTGGAATTGTCAGCCTTAATAGATATGCATTTTTATTTCAAAAAATTATATAAAAATTAGAGTTATTAACCATAATTTTAACATGGTACACGTAAGCAACAGAGTCGAAATTAAGCTAGCCTGGCTTACTGACATGAGGTTTAAACATTTTTTTTAACTTAAGCCCATCTAAACACAATGAAGCTGATTCTGACTCAAAACCATCTAGCAAGCAAACATCAAGTGAATTTAATGAGAAGCCATGGCACTTGTCCCATGACAACAATCTCCAACTCTTGAATAAATGGGTCAAGGGATATTATTGTGCTATAAGAAGCAATCACGATGGTAGTTTTGAAGGAATTGGCATCAATGGAGACTCAATATTTCCTCATGGGTCATAGGGACAATCCCTTTCCTTTGAACTGTCAAGGAAATTTTGAAAAATACAAGGCATTTCCTGACTACATGAGCATGTTCACACAGTTGGAAGACTATTTTGGTGATGCACTGAACTTACAACATGAATTCATCAGAGCATTATGGTCTGAATGATTAATTAGCAACCTATTGTTGACCCTTAATGTGACCCTCACCTGCCTGAAATGGAAGCCTCATATTTTGTCCAACCTGTTAAAGTGGCATAAGACTCACTTCCAGTGTAGTTCTGGTGAATGTCATGCTGATTCTGTTATCACTGCTGAATGTTACATTCTTGCCATTGGCAAGGATTAAATTTGAAACTTTTCATTAAATTATTTGACATTTACTTACCTTGCTATTTTTGTGAAACAGCAAACAGTGGTGATACTACACATTGTAACAGCTGACTGTAAATGAGGGAGTTAAAGGAAATTGACAGAAGTTACTCTATGTCTGAGAATGCTGAAGTTAGTTATAAACCACAGACAGCACAGATGCAAAAGCCAGTTGATAGAAAATGGTTTTAGCATCACCTGATGACATAATACGTAAATGTTTAACTGATGTGTTAATGAGTCATACAAACCTGAGAATGTTTCTTTCATTTGGTCATGGGGTGCGATCACTATTGTCAAAGTCAGCATTTATTTCCCATCCCTAATTTCCCTGAAGAAGGTGGTGGTAAGCTGCCTTCCTGAACTGCTGTAGTCCACGTGATGTGAGTACACCCCATCCTTAGTACTGTTAGAGGCAGACTTCCAGGTTTCCAACCCACCATAGAAAAAGGATGGTTATGTAGTTCCAGAACATGGTGCAAAACAGAACGTGTAGTTAATGATATTCTCATGTGTATATCATCCTTGTCTTTATAGCTGGAAGAGTTCCCAGGCATGGAAAGAGCTGAGAAGGAGACTTGACAAGTTGCTGCAGTGAATCATTTATTTGATATACACAGCTGTCACTATGCACCAGTGATGAAGAAACTGAATGTTTATTGTGGTGGATGAGGTGCTGTTCAGGCAGGTTGCTTTGTCCAGAATGGTTTTCTTGAGTGTTGCTGGACCTGTATTTATGAAGCATATACAGAGTACTCCATTACACTCTTCATTTCATCCTTGTAGATGGTCGACAGATTTTGCAGTGTCAAGAGGTGAATTACTTCTGGCAGTATTTCCCACCTCTGACCTGTTCTTGTAGCCATAGTATTTATTTGGCTGGTACAGTTAGGTTTCTAATCAATGATAACCCTCAGGTTGTTGAAAGTGGGAGGTTCAGTGATGGTGATGCAGTTGAACATAAAATGCAGATGTACAGATTCTCTTATACACTTAATGGTAAGGTCCTAGGGAATATTGCTGAACAAAGAGACTTTCGAGTGCAGGTTGAAAGTTCCTTGAAAGTAGAGATGCAGGTAGATAGGATAGTGAAGAAGGCGTTTGGTATGCTTTCCTTTATTGTTCAGCCTATTGAGTATAGGAGTTGGGAGATCATGTTGCAGCTGTAAGGGACATTGGTTAGGCCACTTATCGAATATTGCATGCAATTCTAGTCTTCCTATCGGAAGGATGTTGTAAAACTTGAAATGGTTCAGAAATATTTACAAAGATGGTGCCAGGGTTGGAGGATTTGAGCTATGGGGAGAGGTTGAATAAGCTGGGGCTGTTTTCCTGGACTGTCGGAGACTGAGTGGTGACCTTATAGAGGTTTATAAAATCATGAGGGGCATGGATAGGGTAAATAGACAAGGTGGGGTGGGGGAGTTCAGAATGAGAGGGCATAAGTTTAGGATGAGAGGGGAAAGATATAAAAGGGACCAAATGGGCAGGTTTTTCACAAAAAGGGTGATATGTATATGGAATGAGCTACCAGAGGAAGTGGTGGAAGCTGGTACAATTACAGCATTTAAAAGGCATCTGAATGGGTATATGAATAGGAAGGGTTTAGAGGATATGGGCCAAGTACTGGTAAAGGGGACTAGATTAGGTTAGGATATCTGGTCGGCATGGATGAGTTGAACCGAAGAGTCTGTTTCCATGCTGTATATCTCTATGACTCTATGACGCTATCATGCCAAAAAACTGAAGCATTGTAAAACCACCCCTTAATAAAGGGGAATGTGATAGAAAAATGAAAATTAGTAGCAGACGTTACTACTTGACCCATTAGGTTCAATCCACCATTCAACATCACCACAGCTGAGCCACTCTCTTCTGTGTTCTTTGACACCTTTAGCCTTTAGATACCTATCGATTGCCTTCTTAAATATATTCGGTGACTTCACCTTAAAGGCTTTCTATAGTGGAGAGTTCCATTATAATTGCACAGGTTCACAAACGTCTGAGTGACCATAAGACCATAAGAGATAGGAGCAGGATTAGGCCGTTGGGTCCATTGAGTATGCTCTGCCATTCAATCATTCTCAACCCTATTGTCCTGCTTTCTTCCCATAATTCTTGATCTCCTTACCAATAAAGAACCTATCTATATCTGTGACATCCAATTACTTGACTTCCACAACCTTCAATGGCAACTAGTTCCACCTTTTAACTACCCTCTAGCTGAAGAAATTCCTCCTCATTTCAGTTCTAAAGGGTTGTCCCTTCACTTGAGGTTGTGCTCTCAGATCCTACTCTCTCCTACTAGTGGAAACATCTTCTCCATGCCCATTTTATCCAGACCTCTCAGTATTGCATAAGTTTCAATCAGGAACAGCCTCGTCTTTCTGAACTCCATTGAGTACAGACCCACAGTCGTCAATCCCATCTTTCTCATCTTTCTCATATGAGAAACCCTTTATCTCTGGGATCATTTTCATAAATCTCCTCTAACCCCCCCTCCAACACCAACAACATCCTTCCTTAGATACGAGGTCCAAAATTTCATAATATTCCAAATGCAGTCTGACCAGAGCCCTTATACAATCTCAATAGCGAATCTTTGCTCTTGTACACTAGCCTTCTTGAAACGAATGCAAGTATTGCATTTGCCTTCCTGACTGCCAACTGAACCTGCATGCTAATCTGAAAAGAACTCTGAACTCCGACTCCCAAGTCTGTTTTTGCTGCAGATTTCGGAAGCCTTTCCTGGCTTAGAAAATAGCCTGTCTCTCTTCTTCCTACTGAAGTGCAGAACCTTGCACTTTCCCACATTGTATTGCATTTGTCATTTTTTTGCCCACTCTCCTACCCTGTCCAAGTCCTTCTGCAGTCTCCCTGCCTCCTCAACACAATGTCTCTCCACTTATCTCTCTATAATTTCCAAACTGAGCTACAAACTGAGTTCCTTTGTCCAGATCATTAACGTATAACATAAATATTCTGGTCCCAACACAGACCACTGCAAAGCTCCACTAGTCACTGGTTGCAGTCCTGAAAAACATTCTTTAGCCCTATTCTCTGCCAGTCAGCTAATCCTCTCTCCATGCCAGTACATAGCCCCAAACACAATATGCTCTTTCCTGACTTAGCAGCCTCTTATGCAGCACTTTTTTCAAAGATTTACGGGAAATCCAAATAGATAATATCCACTGGCTGTTTAGCATTACCTCCTTAAAGAATTCTAACAGATTTGTCAGGCATGACCTCTCCTTGATGAAGCCTCACTGACTCAGCGTAATTTTACCAAGCATTTCCAAGTACTTTGCAAAATCATCCTTAATAAAGAACTCCAAGATCTTACTATTGACCAAGATCACACGAACCAATATATAATTTCCCACCTTCTGCCTCACTCGCTTGTTAACAGGGGTGTTACATTAGCTATTTTGCAGTCCTCTGGGTCGCTACCTGACTCCAAACGCCTCATCTATCGTCTTTCGAATTCTGGGATTCAGCCCATCTGGTCCAGGTGGTCCATCCAACTTCGGATCTGTCAGCTTCCCCAGCATCTTCTCCTTAGTAATGACCATTGCATTTACCTCTGCCCTGACTCTCTTGAAGTTCTTGTATGATGTTGGTGTTTTCCACCAGGAAAACTGATAGAAAGTACCTATTCAGTTCCTCTGCCATTTCTTTGTTCTCCATTACTACTTCTCCAGTCTCATTCTCCAGTGGTCCAATGTCTACTCCTATTTCAATCTCGCCTCTTATGTATCGAAAAAAGTTCTTGCAATTTTGTTTTATTTGATTAGCTAGCTTAGTCTCATATTTCATCTTCTCCCCACTTATTGCTATTTTAGTTAACCTCTGCCGGTTTTTAAAGGCTTCCAAATCCTTTGGCTTTCCACTTAATTTCACTACTTTGTATGTTTCATCTTTTGCTTTTATGCTATCCATGATTTTCCTCGTCAGCCATATTTCTTCTTCCTTGGGATGAATTTCTGCTGTGCCTCCCAAATTACCACCAGAAACTCCTGCTGCCTCCTCTGCCAGACTACCCTTCCAATTGACTGTGGCTAGCTTCTACCTCATATCTTTATGGTTACCTTTCCTTAATTGCAATGCCATTACATCTGACTTCTGCTTCTCCCTCTCAACCTGCAAGGTGATTTCTACCATATTATGGTCACTGATTCCCTAGAGGTTCCTTCACCTTACACTTCCTAATCAAGTCTGCTTCATTACACATCACCAAATCAAGGATTGCCTGTTCCCTGGTGGGTTCTACCACAAAATATCGAAAAAAAAAACTTGTACACATTGCATGAATTCTTTTTCTTGGGATCTGCTCACAACCTGATTTTTCCAGTACACTTGCATATTAAAGTCCCCTATGATTATTGTAATAGTGTCTTTCTTACATGTCTTTTCTAGCTCCTGATTTATTTTCGAGCCGCTATCCTGACTACTACTAGGAGGCCTATATACAACTCACTTTTTTCCCTTTGCAGTTTCTCATCTCTACCCACCCAGAGTCTAGGCCTTCCAACTTTATATAACTTCTTGCTATTGAGTTAGTTTCATTTCTTACAAACAACCTTGCTCTCTGCATATCTGCCTGTCTTTGATATTATGTGTAACTCTGGATATTTGGTTCCCAGCCCTGGGCCCCTTGCAGCCATGTCTCTGGGGTACCCACAAAATTGAATCTGCCAATTTCAATCTGCGTTACAAGGTCATTTACCTTGTTTCATATAGTGTATGTATTTAAGTACCACATCCTGAGTCCTGCATTACCTGCCCCCTTTCTCATAGTTGTTCACTTATCTACCAACATGAAGTTAGATTCTTGACCCTTTTCATACTCTTTGTTCTGTAACTTAGTCATAGAGTCATAGAGATGTGCAGCACGGAAACAGACCCTTCAGTCCATCTTGTCCATGCCAACCATTTATCCCAACCTAATCTAGTTTCACTTGCTAGCACCCGGCCGATATCCCTCTAAACCCTTCCTATTCATATATCTATCCAGATGCCTTTTAAATGTTGCAATTATACCAGCCTCCACCATTTCTTCTGGCAGCTCATTCACATGCACCACCCTCTGCATAAAAAAGTTGCCCATTAGGTCCCTTTTATATCTTGCCCCTCTCACCCTAAACCTATACCCTCGAGTTCTGGTCTCCTCCACCTCAGGGAAGACACTGTCTATTTACCCAATCTATGCCCCTCATGATTACGCTTCGGCGGGTCGGTGTGGACTTGTTGGGCCGAAGGGCCTGTTTCCACACTGTAGGTAATCTAATCTAAAAAAAACACCTCAGGGAAGACACTGTCTATTTACCCAATCTATGCCCCTCATGATTTTATAAACCTCTATAAGGTCACCCCTCAGCCTCCAATGCTCCAGGGAAAAAAGCCCCAGCCTATTCAACCTCTCCCTAGAGTTCAAATCCTCCAACCCTGGCAACATCCTTGCAAATCTTTTATGAACTCTTTCAGGTTTCACAACATCTCTCCAATAGGAAGGAGACCAGAATTGCATGCAATATTCCAACAGTGGCCTAACCAATGTCCTGTACAGCCGCAACATGACCCCCCAACTCCTGTACTTAATACTCTGCCAATAAAGGAAAGCATACCAAACGCCTTCTTCACTATCCTATCTACCTGCGATTCAACATTCAAGGAGCTATGAACCTGCACTCCAGGGTCTCTTTGTTCAGCAACACTCCCTAGGACCTTATCATTAAGCGTAAAAGTCCTGCTAAGATTTGATTTTCCAAAATGCAACACCTCACATTTATCTAAACTAAACTCCATCTGCCACTCCTCAGCCAATTGGCCCATCTGATCAAGAACCCGTTGTAATCTGAGATAACCATCTTTGCTGTCCACTACACCTCCAATTTTAGTGTCATCTGCAAACTTACTAACTATACCTCCTATGTTCACATCCAAGTTATTTATATAAATGACGAAAAGTAGTGGACCCAGCACCGATCCTTGTGGCACTCCACTGGACACAGACCTCGAGTCTGGAAAACAACCCTCCACTACGACTCTCTGTTTTCCACCTTCGAGCCAGTTCTGTAACCAAACGGCTAGCTCTCCCTGTATTCCATGAGATCTAATTTTGCTAAGCAGTCTCCCATGGGAATGCTTTACTAAAGTCCATATAGATCACATCCACCATTCTGCCCTCATCAATCCTCTTGGTTACTTCTTCAAAAACTCAATGATTTCTCATGCACAAAGCCATGTTGACTATCCTTAATCAGTCCTTGCCTTTCCAAATACATGTACATCCTGTCCCTCAGGATTCCCTCCAACAACTTGCCCACCACCGATGTCAGGCTCACTGATCTTTCATTCCCTGGCTTGTCCTTACCACCTTTCCTACATAGTGCTACCATGTTAGCCAACCTCCAGTCTTCCAGCACCTCACCTGTGATTATCAATGATAGAAATATCTCAGCAAGGGGCCCAGCAATCACTTCCCTAGCTTCCCACAGATTGCTGTGGAAACTTTAATGTGTGGATCCCTACCACACTCTTTTAACTTTTTCCATAATTTTCCATCCTACCGAACCCACACCCCCACTATTAATGTCAAGTCCTATCCACTGCTCTAGTTTTGCAATTCATAAAATCTCTGTTCTCAGCATAATTCAGATGGAGCACATCCCTCCTTCCCCAGAATTAGCTGCCAATGTCCCATGAATTCAAACCTGTTTCTCCTACAACAATCCCTGAACCACGTGTTTTTTTTTAATCTTACTGATTCAGTTCCATTTGCTCATTGCCCAGGTAGTGATCCAGAGATTATTATTTTTTGGATCTGCTTTTTAATTTAGCCCCTAGCTGCTCATATTCCCTCAGCAGAATCACTTTCCTCATTCTACCTGTATTATTGATTCCTACGTGGACCATGAAAACTGGATCTTTCCCCTCCCACTCCAGGTTCCCCTGCAGCCCAAATGACATAACTTGAACCTGGACATCAGGCAGACAACACAGCCTCTGAACTCTCAACCCTGGCCACAGAGAACAGTTTCTACTCCCCTGATTATACTATCTTTGATCACAACTATATTTCTTCCTCCTCTTTAATGGCTCCCTGTTCTGCAGTCGTACGGTCAGTTTGCTCATCCTCCCTTCAAGCCCCACTCTTATCCACACAGAGCAAGAATCTCAAATCTGTTAGACCATCTTAACCTCCTTCATCACTATCTCCTGCTCTCTCTACCTGTCTAACTGATAGTTGCACCCTCTTGTCCCTGACCACTGACTGAATTTGAGATGGTTCATGAAGAAATTTCTCTTCACTGCAGTCTGGAGTGGCACACTAACCACCCTGTGACCTTGACCCTCTTTTCTAGATTAGATTAGATTCTTTACAGTATGAACACAGGCCCTTTGATCCAATAAGTCCACACCGACCCACCAAAGAGTATCTGACCAAGACCCATTCCCCTACCTATATTTACCCCTGACTATTGCACCTTACACTGGACAATTTAGCATGGCCAATTCACCTAACCTGTACAACTTTGGATTATGGGAGGAAACCGGAGCACCCAGAGGAAACCTACGTAGACATGGGGAGAATGTGGAAACTCCACACAGACAGTCGCCAGAGGCTAGAATCGAACCCTGGTCCCTGGCACTATGAAACAGCAGTGCTAACCACTGAGCCACCGTGCCACCACATTTTCTCACTTTGTGTCTGTTTGGATGCTCACAGCATCTTTGCTGTACTTTGCCTTTCCTTTTTATGCTTTACCACCTCCCACACAGAGCTTAAAGGCTCACAGTACTTCTGTCTTGTTGTACCATTTAGTACAGACACAAAGCCAGGCAGCTTGTCAAGCTTATCCGAGGTAAGCAGTTAAAAAATTGGACATATTGCTGTATGACTTTGAGCTACACCAATGTCACACTTAAAGCATATGCCAACAGCTTACACAGCAATCACACTGCACGTGCTTCAGTCAAATGGCCACGTCTTGAAGTCTAAGGAGAGTAACTGTCTGTCAAGTCAAAGGGAACTGTTGGCAGTCAGGAGGTACCACCACATTCAGTAAAAGGCAGCGTCCAATGTCAATCAGCTGCTTGGAGTGGCCAGAGTTAGGGGATCCATATCACTGCAGTCTAGGGAGTAGACCACTGTCAATTCTACAGCTGCAGTCCAGCAAATTTGGAGATTGGTGGTAGATCAGCTAAGGTGTGGTCACTCACCAGTCAGGGTTACCCTTCAAAGTCAGTCAAGGAGGTAGACAATGGTTAGTCCTGGGCATCTGTTCAATGAACAGAAATAAGGAGTAATAAGAGGCAACTGATGTGGTAGGAAAGTTGCAGAAATTAATTCTGGGAATGGGAGGCAGTGTGCTGGGATGCCTAGGGACAACAATTGCGAAGGGGGCCTGGAGGAACTCAACATATAAGGGTGGGAGGTAGTGCATTGGAGAACATGGATTACAGGGACAGGTGGTCATCAATGGTCACCACTACTCTGATTTCAATGGGATGACAGTCAGTGCAGTATGATAGTTGTTTTGGCTAAACAGTAGGGCTAGATCTCAGGGGGATAATGTTAGCAGATTAATACATAAATGAAAGAGTTGGTTGGGAACGTATGGAAGCTCAAAATTGATAAGGTCACCAAGGATTGCAAAATAAAAAAGAACATGGAAGTTCAGTGTCCCTGGTTTATAAGTCTGAGCCTGCAATTAACTCTCCCAACAATGCCCTGCATTGTCTTCCATCTTCATCTAACTCATAAGTACTCAGTGGAAATGGGAAACAGCTGCAACCATACTCAGACTGCCTTCACCAGTAATACAGCATAAGTTAAATTCCTAGCACTAGGGTGGCTCATCTATACGACTAGGAACGGAGGAGAAGGCAGCTCAAAGAAACAATAGTGTTGGAGGATTCAATAGCTCAGGGAGAGGACAGACAGGGCTGTGAGTGCATCATTTCAGGGTGTTTCCCTAGTGTCAATGTCAAGGGAGTTGCTGAATGTACACTGAGAATTCCAAGGGAAACCATATGAACAAGCATAATCTACATCAGTGCCAATACGTATCCTCTACCCCACAAATATTATTCCCCACACCATACTTTGCAAACCTGAGACTCTACTCAGTGGTTTTTAGATTAGATTAGATTCTCTACAGTGTTGAAACAGGCCCCATTTTCATGCAGCAGCCATTGTCGCCTTTTAGTCCTTTGAGTATTAGGCTTTTTAGAATGTAAGTAGCATTCCAACTAGATTTGGAGCAGTTCTGGACATATCTTAAGAAATGAAGCTGAGATAATAGAGAGGAGTGAATGGGAGAGCATTTTGTTAATAGTGATCATAATTCAATTAGATTTGGCATAGTTATTGAATTGGATGAAAGTAGAGCAAGGGCAAATGTTCTTAACTGAGGAAGACCAGTTTACTAAACTGACATGTGATTTAGCAAAAGTAGATTGGGAATGCTGTCAGGAAATAAATCAGTGTAGCAGACATTTAAGGAAGAGATAGTATAGGTTTAGAAAAAAACATCCCCAAGGAAATAGAGTGAAACGTTCAAATCTGGAGCCCTTTGAATGTCAGGAAGTAAACTGAGCAGGATAAGGCATAAATGGGGGTATTATTTCACAAACCAAGGGTCAGATCTACATGCCTTGCATGGTGTCAGAATGGAGAAGGAAGAGTTTTGTAATGCTAGACCAAACCCAATTCCAAGATTCCTGCCCCTCATTCATGTCTCTGGCAGTTTTGGCTGCTGCAAGTTAAATGTGCAAATCCGAGGCTGCAACCTTGTCATTCCATATGCAAAGGGAGCAGATTTGAGCTGTCACACAATTTTGATGGAATCAGGCCACCTTTTGCAGGAGGTTTGGCGTATGGCTCCTTGGTAGAGTTTTAAACCATGGATGAACATAGCCAGCAATCTGAAACTGTTTGGCAGGTTCGATAATATGATCTATTTTGTCAAATTATGCTTTATGAGGTGCATATTCAAATTTTATCTGTATTCCCAGCAAGTAAGTTTACATCAATATGTCTGGAAGTATCTTTGTAGAAAATATAGGTCAAATGGTAGATATCAAATATCTCGGATGGATACCTTTCCCTGAGGGGAGATAATCACAAGATTAAGTAAAGAGTTAAAGTAGAACAGGACTCAGTGAAATCCTCACTGATAGTTTATCTGTGAGAGCAGGAAGGGACTGAAGTTCTACGTGAAGTGACAGGATGCTCTTCAGCTGCCTCACTCAACACTACCATGCACTGTTTTATTTCCTGATTCCTTTAACAAAGTGTTCCTTTGAGAAAA
Organism: Chiloscyllium plagiosum; assembly: GCF_004010195.1. Taxonomy (NCBI): domain Eukaryota; kingdom Metazoa; phylum Chordata; class Chondrichthyes; order Orectolobiformes; family Hemiscylliidae; genus Chiloscyllium; species Chiloscyllium plagiosum. The sequence goes on along the minus strand of NC_057713.1, from coordinate 39,224,090 downwards.
GCATGTGATCTACCTTTTACTTCTGCACATGAGAACAGAGTTTACTTAAGAAATGCATAAGTCTTAGCTGACATGTTTGTTTGGCCAATCAATTGTTTTGATGGTGTAACAATAGCAGTTTTAACAATCAGTGCAAACGATCTAATCATTGCTGCAGCATGGTTGCAACTTTTTTGACTTTGATTTGTACTTTGAATGTGATATCATCCATCTCGAATGCAATTGTAATGGACTAGTTGAAAAATAAGCTTAGAATTTTAGAGGATTCCACTTGAAAAACAATATACCTCAGTAAAAGGTATTTTGAGAAATAGAGAGGTAAGGGCACGTTTAGAAGGAAAACACGTCAGCCTGGAAGGAAGAGTATCAAGTTAAGGCACAAAGGATCATGGCAAGGCTGGACCACATTGACTTCATGGAAGGGGTCTCATGTGTAAGACAGATTAGTTGAGGGTGCTGATTAAAGTATAGGAATGCAATAACTCTGTTTTCATGAGAAATATTTGAGGAAGGACTGGACTGTCAGCTTAATATTCCAGACTATAGAAACATCAGGTGAGATGGGGGTCATGTTGCATTATTGATCAAGAAGTCAATTATTGCAATAAGAAGGAATGATAAGGAGAACCTTGGGCATTCCTCAGTTGCGACCAAATGGACAGAACCTAAGATAAAGGGAGCAATAGCACTTCTGTGAATGTACTATAGACTCCCAAATAGTCTGGAGAAATAGAGGACCAATATGTAGGCAAATCTCAGAAGTGTAAATACAAATGTGCAATAATAGTAGAGAGTTTCAATGTTCTCAATATTAATTGTGTTAGACAAATCGTGAAAGGTTTTTGGAGGGTTGGGGTTGCAGAATTCTGAATGTGCCCAGGATAGCTTTATAAAGCAGCAGCTTGAAGGTCTGACAAGAAAAGAGATAGTGCTGGACCGAGTTTTAGAGAATGAAGCCATATAAATGGTAATATCCAATGGAGCAGCATTTCAGTAATATAGCTTAATAAGCCAATAATATCCTCAGCAGGCATCGCTGAGTAAGATTTAAGGCAGTTGTGAAAAAGAACAAAGATGGACTGGAAATAAGGGTTCTGAATTTAATATGATAAGACAGCGTCTTGGACAAATTGGACGGAGAGAAACAATTTGTAGGAAGATGCACATCGGCACAGTGGGAGTTCAATTAAAAAATAGTGAAAATGCAGGGCCAACGTGCTCCCACAAAAGGGAAAAGTGGGACCAATAAGTCCACAGGACTCCGGATATGAAGGGATGTACAAGTTTGGAGACCGAAAAAATGAGAAGGTTAGGGCAGAATGTGAAACAACATAAATCCCAGAGGAAGATCGAAATTGCCAAGAGGAGCTTTAAAATGAAATGAGGAGAGTGGAAAGGGGGCATTAAAAAAACACTGTGGGTAAAACAAAGGAAAGTCCAATGGCATTTTTTGAATATATTAGGGGCAAGCGGATAACCAGGGAAAGTATTGTGTCCATTAGGGACCAACATAGCAACCTGTGTGTGGCGCTATAAGATGTGGCTGAGATCTTAAAGAGTGCTTTATATCTGTATTCACAATAAAGAAGGTTGATGTCAGTCTAGAATTGAGTGACGGGGGCTGTTACATTATTTTCAAATCAACCTATTCAGAAATTCTGTTATGTATCTCTGGAGTTGGTGGGACTTGAAGAAATTCGCATTGAGAAGAAGAAGGTATTAATAGTTTTAGTGGGTTTTAAAGTGGCCAAATCTCTGAGCCTAGATGAGAAGAATCCCAGGCTGTTAGTGGTAGGCAGGCGAAAAGATTACAGGGGCTCTGACGATCATTTTCAAATCCTCTCTAGCCACAGTGGTAGACAAAGTGAGGACAGCTGATGTGGTACTATTCAAGAAGGGTGATAGAACTATACTGGGAAATTTCATGCTAATGAATCAAAATCAATGTTAGGAAATCCATTGGAATTCTGAGAGACAGTACTAATCTCCACCTAGACAGAGAAGAGTTAATCAAGGATAATCAGCATGGCTTTATCAGGGGAGATGACATGTAACAAATTTGATTGAATGTTTTGATGAGGTGTGTAAAGGGAGATGAGTCATCTGGATGGACTTTGGTAAGGCTTTTGACAAGGTCTTGCACAGGAGACTGGTCAAGTAAGGAAAGACAATAGGATCCAGGACAATTTGGCAAATTGAATCCAAAATTAGCTCAGTGGAAGAAACAGAAGATGATGATTAAAGATTATTTTTGTCACTGGAAGCCTGTGTCCAGTTGCACACTGTGGGATTTAGTGCTGTGTCCATTAAGGTGTACATTAATGATCTAGGTAAGATCATTAATCTAGATAAGATCATAAAGATCTAACTTAATGTAGGATTATAATCTGTACATTCGCAGATGACATGAAAATTGATGTTGTGGTATATAGTAAGAAGGAAAGCCTTAGACTACAGGAGGATAAACATGATGATTAGATGGGCTGAACAACAGCAAATATAAATTAATCCTCAAAAGTGTGAAGCGATGCATTTTGGGAAGACTAACAAAGCAAGGGAGTCCACAGTGAATGGTAAGTCCCTCGGAAGAACAGAGGATCAAAGGGACCTTGGTATGCCTGTTCACAGACTTTTGAAAGCAGCAGGGCAGGTAGATAAGGTGGTTAAGAATGCAAGTGGGAAATTTACTTTTATTAGTTGAGTTGAAACTTTATTGCTGGAACAGCACAGCAGGTCAGGCAGCATCCAGGGAACAGGAGATTCGACGTTTCGGGCACAGGCCCTTTTTCAGGAATTCCTGAAGAAGGGCCTGTGCCCGAAACGTCGAATCTCCTGTTCCCTGGATGCTGCCTGACCTGCTGTGCTGTTCCAGCAATAAAGTTTCAACTTTGATCTCCAGCATCTGCAGACCTCACTTTCTCCTCGAAGATTTTATTAGTTGAGGCATTGAATGTAAGACTGAGGTTGATATGAAGGAGCTGTATATAATAACACTATAGGACGGATGCGATTGCACTAGAGAGAGTGGACAGGCAATTCACCAGGATATTGCCTGGACTAGACATTTTCAGCTTTGAAGGGAGACTAGGTAGGCTGGCGTAGTTTACCTTAGAGCAGGGAAGCCGGAGGGAAGACTTGAATATAGGGTACAAAAAGGCTGAGCACAGATTCAATTCAATAGAAAGGAAGAACCTGTTCCCTTTAGTAAATAAGCAGAGAGCATATCTTTAAGGTAAGTGGCAGAAGGTTTAACAGGTATTTGAGGAAAATTATTTTTACTCAGAGAGACAGTTTATCTGAAACTCACTTCCTGAGAGAGTGGTAAAGGCAGGAAGTCTCAATATGAAGTATTGGATAAATGATTGAAATGCTATAGTATACAATACTGTGGGCCAAGGGCTAGAAACTGAGATTACAGCAGATGGTTGCTATATTGATCAGCATGGACACAGTAGGAAAAATAGCCTCTTTCTGTTTTATATGACTATGATTGGAAGTGCTAGAGCTAGTGAGCTTAGAGTTTATTCCGCCACATTCCCATTGTTGTTAAGTAAATTCCAGACATCTACCCACCCTAGAGTCATAAAGGTATATAGAACAGAAAAAGACCCTTTGGCCCATTAAATCTGCCCTAGTCAAAAGCAACTATCTAACTATTCTAATCCCACTGGGGAGAAAGGTTTTTCCTGATGTCCCCTCTAATCCTTGCACCAATCACCGAAGTGTATAGTAATAAAACAAAGAACTGCATATAGAGTCATAGCGATGTCCAGCACGGAAACAGACCCTTCGGTCCAATTAATCTATGCTGACCAGATATCCCAACCCAATCTAGTCCCACCTGCCAGCACCTGGCCCATATCCCTCCAAACCCCTCTTATTCTTATAGCCATCCAGATGTCTTTTAAATGTTGCAATTATACCAGCCTCCACCACTTCCTGTGGCAGATCAATCCATACACGTCCCACACTCACGAAGAAGTTGCCCCTTAGGTCTCTTTTATACCTTTCCCCTCAAACCCTAAACCTATGGCCTCCAGTTCTGGATTCCCTGACCCCAGGGAAAAGACTTTGTCTATTTATCCTATCCATGCCCCTCATAATTTTGTAAACCTCAATAAGGTCATCCCTCAGCCTCTGGAGCTCCAGAGAAAACAGCCCTAGACTATTCAACCTCTCCCCATAGCTCAAATCCTCCAACCCTGGCAACATCCTTGTAAATCTTTTCTGAACCCTTTCAAGTTTCACAACATCTTTCCGATAGGAAGGA
>NC_057713.1:39161168-39219745 GCF_004010195.1 Chiloscyllium plagiosum | reverse complement strand
CCACTTTCAAGGAGCTATGAACCTGCACTCCAAGGTCTCTTTGTTCAGCAACATTCCTGAGGACATTACCATTAAGCGTGTAAGTCCTGCTAAGATTTGCTTTACCAAAATGCAGCACCTCACATTTATCTAAATTAAACTCCATCTGCCACTTCTCAGCCCATCTGATCGAGATCCCGTTGTAATCCGAGGTAACCTTCTTCACTGTCCACAACACCTCCAATTTTGGTGTCATCTGCAAACTTTATAACTAGACCTCCTATGCTCACATTTAAATCATTTATATAAATGATGGAAAATAGTGGACCCAGCACCGATCCTTGTGGTACTCCACTGGTCACAGGCCTCCAGTCTGAAAAACAACCCTCTACCACCACCCTCTGTCTTCTACTTTTGAGCCAGTTCTGTATCCAAATGGTTAGTTCTCCTGGTATTCCATGAGATCTTATGTTGCTAATCAGTCTCCCATGGGAACCTTGTCGAATGCCTTACTGAAGTCCATATAGATCATATCCATCATTCTGCCCTCATCAGTCCTCTTTGTTACTTCTTCAAAAAACTCAATCAAGTTTGTGAGACATGATTTCCCATGCACAAAGCCATGTTGACTATCCCTAATCAGTCCTTGCCTTTCCAAATACATGTACATCCTGTCCCTCAGGATTCCCTCCAACAACTTGCCCAACACTGAGGTCAGGCCCACCGGTCTATAGTTCCCTGGCTTATCTTTACCACCCTTCTTAAACAGTGGCACCACGTTTGCCAACCTCCAGACTTCTGGCACCTTACCTGTGACTATCGATGATACAAATATCTCAGCAAGAGGCCCAGCAATCATTTCCCTAGCTTCCCACAGAGTTCTAGGGTACACCTGATTAGGTCATGGGGAGTTTTCCACTTTTATGTGTTTCAAGACATCCAGCACTTCCTGTTCTGTAAGATGGCAATTTTTCAAGATGTCATCATCTATTTCCTTACATTCTATATCTTCCATGTCCTTTTCCACAGTAAATACTGATGCAAATTACTTGTTTAGTATCTCCCCTATCTCCTGCAGCTCCACACAAAAGTCTCCTTGCTAATCTTTGAGGGGCTCTATTCTGTCCCTAGTTACCCTTTTGTCCTTAGTGTATTTGTAATAACACTTTGGATTCTCCTTAACTCTATTAGCCAAAGCTATCTCATATCCCCTTTTTGCCCTCCTGATTTCTCTCTTAAGAATACCCATACTGCCTTTATATTCTTCTCAGGATTCACTCGATCTATCCTGTCTATACCTGACACACGTTTCCTTCTTTTTCTTAAATAAAACCTCAATTTCTTTAGTCATCCAGCATTCCCTGTACCTACCAGCCTTTCCTTTCACCCTGACAGGAATATACTTTCTCTGGACTCTCATTATCTCATTTTCTGAAGGCTTCCCATTTTCCAGCCATCCCTTTATGTGCGAACATCTGCCCCCAATCAGCTTTTGAAAGTTCTTGCCTAATACCATCAAAATTGGCCTTTCTCCAATTTAGAACTTCAACTTTTAGATCAGGTCTATCCTTTTCGATCACTATTTTAAATCTAATAGAATTATGGTTGCTAGCCCCAAAGTGCTCCCCCACTGACACCTCAGTCACCTGCCCTGCCTTATTTCCCAAGAGTAGGTCAAGTTTTGCACCGCCTCTAGTAGGTGCATCCACATACCGAATCAGAAAATTTTCTTGTACACACTTAACAAATTCCTCTCCATCTAAACACTTAACACTATGCCAGTCCCAGTCTATGTTTGGAAAGTTAAAATCCTCTACCATAACCACTCTATTGTTCTTACAGATTACTGAGACCTCCTTACAAATTTATTTCTCAATTTCCCTCTGACTATTAGGGGGTCTGTAATACAATCCCAATAAGGTGATCATCCCTTTCTTATTTCTCAGTTCCACCCAAATAACTCCCCTGGATGTATTTCTAGGAATATCCTCTGTCAGTACAGCCATAATGCTATCCCTTATCAAAAACGCCACTCCCCCTCCTCTCTTGCCTCCCTTTTTGTCCTTCCTGTAGCATTTGTATCCTGGAATATTAAGCTGCCAGTATTGTCCATCCCTGAAACATGTTTCTGTAATTGCTATGATATCCCAGTCCCATCTTCCTAACCATGCCCTGAGTTCATCTGCCTTCCCTGTTAAGCCTGTTGCATTGACATAAATGCAGTTTAATTCATCAGTCCTACCTTGTTCTCTGTTTTGCCCCTGCTTACCCTGATTGTTTGACCCGCCTTTGTTCTCAATTATACCAGTCTCAGGCTGAAATCTTTCCTCACTATCTCCCTGGGTCCCACCCACACACCCCCACACCCCCACCCCCCAACCCCCCATTACAAGTTTAAATTCTCCCGAGCAGCTCTAGCCAATTTCCCTGCCAGTACATTAGTCCTCTTCCAATTTAGGTGTAATCCATCCTTCTTGTACAGGTCACGACTACCCCAAAACAGCTTCCAATGATCCAAAAATGTGAATCCTTCCCCCATACACCAGCTCCTCAGCCATGCATTCATCTGCTCTATCCTCCTATTCCTGCCCTCACTAGCTTTTAGCACTGGGAGTAATCCAGATATTACTACTCTCGAGTACCTTCTTTTTAAATTCCTGCCTAACTCTCTGTAATCTCCCTTCAGAATCTCAACCTTTTCCCTTCCTATGTCATTGATTCCAATGTGTATAATGACATCCTGCTGACCCCTCTCCCCCTTGAGGACATTCTGCACCCGCTCTGAGACGCCCTTGGTCCTGGCACCAGGGAAGCAACACACCATTCTGATATTTCGTGGCTGGCCGCAGAAAATTCTGACTGTACCTCGGACTAGAGAGTCCCCTAAGACACTCGGTCTCATTACATACCTCTCATTACATTAGAGTCAGTCTCAATGCCAGAAACTTGGCCTTTCGTGCTACGTTCCCCTGAGAATCCATCACCCGCTACATTCTCCAAAACAGCATATTTGTTTGAAATGGGGATAGCCAAAGAAGACTCCTGCACTACCTGCCTACCTCTCTTATCTTTCCTGGAGTTACCTCATCTTTGTGACTATATCTGAGATTTGCTCCCCTTCCTAATACTGCCATCCATCACTCCCCTTTGCTCTTGTGAATTCCTCATTGCTTCTAACTGCCTCTCCAACCAATCCATTCGATCTGATAGGATTCGCAACCAACGGCATTTATTGCAGATATAATCCTCAATAACCCGTAAACGCTCCCTAAACTCCCACATCTGACAAGCAGAGCATATCACTCTACTAAAGACCATTTTTGCTTCTTTTAAGCTACAGACACAGAAAATAGCACTTATTCCTCTACAAAACACTGCTCCACGTTAAATTAATACTTTTGGCTTATATTTTAAGTCTTATCAAGAAACTTAGCTCAATAAAACATATAACCCACTCTGCTCAGTACTGCAGACTTATTTTAAGACCACGCTTAAAACATCCACTTATCTGTTTCTGTGCTGTGACCTCTCCTAAACACGTTCCTCCAAGATTAGTTGTGAATTTCACTGTTTTTAATTTTCCCAGGTGCACTCCGATGTCCAGAGATACATGAATTCAAACAGCAAAGACAATATCTGTGCAGGTTCAGTGGTCTGGGCAAAACTGCGGACTGCATATGCTGGAAATCAGAGTCTAGATTAGAGTTGTGCTGGAAAAGCACAGCAGGTCAGGCAGCACCCGAGGAGCAGGAAAATTGACGTTTCGGGCAAAAGCTGTACTTTTCCAGCACAACTCTAATCTGGGTTCATTGCTCTGTCAGTTATCAATGTAGGTTTCCTTCTTTCTCTCTCTCTCTTCTCTCTTGCAGCGACTTCTCCAAATGCTTCCTTAGACTGTTCTTTTCCCTGTTAAAACTGCTGTTGTTTTTACTGTTTTTTTCCAAAGTTCCAAAACAATGCAACAGCATATAAAACAGTAAATGCTGCTCTTGAAATTCGAGGAAATCACCTCCAACACCTAAAATACCTCAAAAAAGGAGCAGCTGTTACAGCCAGAAGTTTTTCCAGTCCTCCATCTTGGATTACCCAGAATCCTGATACTGGAGAAACAAAAACTCGAGATATGCTGGAGAAACAAAAACAGAAATTGCTGGAGAAACAAAAACAGGTCCGGCAGCATCTGTGGGAAGAAAGCAGATCTAACATTTCGAGTATGGTGGCTCTTCATTAGACATTTTAAATCTGTGAAAACCAAAAGAACTACTGAGGCTGTAAATCAGAAACAAAAACAGAAATTGCTGGAAAGGCTCAGCAGACCTGGTAGCTTTCTATGGAGAGAAATCAGATTAACATTTCAGGTTGAGTGACTCTTCTTCAGAACTGAGGATGAATGCTTGAAATGCTGTCACCTACAATACTATGGACCAAGACCTGGAAACTGGGATTAGAGATCTGAGGAAGGGTTACTTGACCCGAAATATTAAATCCGCACCTCATCGTTAGTGACCATTCCATTAGGGGATAGGGTGTCTTTCCTGTCTGCTCTGTCTACGTCCCTCATAGTATCATTCACCTCAATCCTTCAGTCCTCTCTCTTCTCAGAAAAACAACATTCGCCTATTCAAGATTTCCTCATTGCTGCAATTTTCAAGCCCTGGCGACATTATCCTCGATAGTCTCTCCAGAGTAATTAAGTCCTTCCTGTAGTGTGGTAACCAGAACTGCGTACAAAATTCCAGCTGCGGCTAAACCAGCATCTTAAACAATACCAGCATAAGCTCTCTGTTTTTGTCATTTATACCATATCCAAGAAATGAAAGCATTCCATTAGCTTTCTTTACAACTTTCTCTCCCTGTTCTGACATGTTCAAGGATCTGTGGACATGCACTTCAGGTCTCTTATTTCCTCTACTGAAATCGATATCCTCCTGTTTATTGTGGACTTCCTATTTTTCTTTGCCCTCCCTAGTGCATTTCCTCACACTTCTCCAGATTGAGTTCCACTTACCACTTTTTTTGTCCAACAGCCAAACCCATAGATATTGTCCTGCAGCCAACAGCTGTCCTCTTCACTTTCAACTACCCAGCCAATATTGTTTCATGTTCAATTTCCCAAACATGCCTCCACATTTAAGTCCAAATCATTACTATATTCCACAAACAGCAAGCGGCCAACACTGAGCCCTGTGGTACACCATTGGTTTGTTACTTCCCCTTCAAGTTCAACTACAGAACCAATTATTTGTCAGAGGGGAACTCATTACAAAGATCCTTCTCAACCAATTCCTCCCAGTGGATAAATATATCCTTCCAGATTCAGCGTGCATTTTCACCCATCAAAAGGCACCACAAACATCTTCACTGTGTGGAAAATTCAAGAAGAGAGCAAGAAACAGTACCAACTCCTGTACACGACCTTTTCAACCTCATGCAAGTCTTTGACTTTCTCAACAACCCAGACATGTGATGTATTCGCCTCAAACTTGGTTGCCCTCAGAAATTTGTCACCATCCTCCATTTAACTCATGCTGATGTGCAAACGGTGTTCCTGACCAATGAAACCATTAAACCCCTATATCAATCAAAGGGTCAAACAAAGATATATCATTCCACCAATTTGTTTCTCCATTTAGCTTAGTGCAATACTGCCCCTTGCCTCCAGCAATTTGCCCATAGGCACACAGATAAATTACAGAACAGATGGGAAATTATTCAATCTGAACCACCTTCAATCAAAGACCATGGTAATTCCAAATTTAGTCATAGACATTCAGCATATCAATGGTCCCTCAGTGTATATCTACTTAGAAATTCATCCCCAGGTAGGAACGATCGCTACATCCCTAAATGTTTCAGAGATATGGACAATCTATACTGCTCACTTTGAAGACCTCGAGAAACGCTACCAACAGTGCCTTTACATAATCTTCCAAACCCAATGCCAAGGAAAAATGAACTAACAACAGCATCTTCTTCCATGCCAATATCCACAGCATCAAGGTACTAAGCAATCAAAACCAGCTCCATTGAGCAGGGCCCTGTGTGCTTGAAACCAGTATCCCAAAGCATATGGAGCTCAAGAACGTCTGAGATGCCCTCAAACCAACCCTGAAGAAGTCAAACCTTGCTGTCGATTCACAGGAGTCAAGTTTGTGGTAAAGCAACATGAAGAAGGTTCATCCAAGCAAGGCATCAAACACGTCAAGAGACTTTGTTGGAAATGCACAGACAAGAAGTCAAAGCTTCAGAGAGAGTGTGCAAATCTCCAAGCAACATACCCACTCAATGCTTCAAGCATCATATGCCCCAATGCAACAGAGGGTCTACAGATCATGCATTGGACTCCTCAACCATTTCAGTACAAATTCTTGACCCAAAGAACTTCCTAAGGAATATATTTCTTCTATTATTGCTGGCCTGCAGCCACATCCTCACATAGACAGTATTAATAATTACTCAGAGCAAATTAACAACATCTTGTATCACTCACAAGAATGGCTATATATACCAAATGCTGCAGAGAGTGAAACTGAGAAGGTTGTCTTCATTGAGTGGCTCAGGTGAGTAGCTGCAAGTGGTGATGCTAAAAGGAAGAGCAGAAATTTTAAAGGGTTAGTTTTCCCAATGCTTGAATAACATGAGCAATGGCAAGTCAATTGGGACAATTCGGCAAAATCAGAGAATTAAGATGTCTGATGTCAAGAAAAAAATATCCAGAGTTTTAATGGTAAGATGAGAATTTCACAAATGTGCAGTGAGATGTCTATTTCCATGCATTTACGTCTCATTCTTACTTGTTCTCAATTCATTCAGACGCAGTTTGCTAATCTCCACTCAGTTCTTGGAAAGCAGACAACAACAATGCCCATCAGGAAAATTAGAGCAGGTACATATCTGTTCCAAGTTTGCTGCTTGCTCCTCCAACCTCTATGTTTACAGCAGGCCCCAGCATTTCAGGTTATGCTCCATAGGCAGTTACTGCTTATAACAAACCATGTACCCCACCACTCCTGACTTGTCATGGCTTGCTTTTTTATGCATCCTGCCTCATTCAGAACTTACAAGCTTATAGTATTTCTGTCTCTCCTTTACATTTAGCTCTAACACAAAGCCAGGCAGCTTGTCATTTAGGAGTGGGAGACAATAGTGCCTTCAGGATATGGGTTATGGAGGGAGGGTGGCCTTTGTTGGTCAGCACCAGCTCAGCTTTGATGTGCTGAGCTGTGCAATGATGGTTGGCATGGCTAAGCTATAGGGCCAAGTCTCAGGGGCTATGCTTGTAGATGAAGACTTAAATTAAAAAGTTGGGTGGGAACATGTGGAAGCTCAGAACCAATGGAGTCATCAAGGACTGTAAGGAAGAAAGGGACATGAAGGGTTGAGTATCACTTAAATTGCCAGGCTGAACGTGCAACCTGCTGTGCAAATCCAAACCTGTGTCACATTCCATCCTCAGCCAAATCACAGCAGTACAATGCACATGAAAAATAGATGCCATCACACCTAGAGTGGACGGAATAAGTATTTTTGCTTTCTGCCTGAGACTGTGAGCTCTAGATGTAAGTAAGGTGTGGTTCTTCAAGGGCAATTGTGTTCATAGACTGAAGGCATTTGTAATCATAGTGCCTTGCATGTGAACCACATGCAGTGGTGAACTACATGAAATATAATTCATGACCATGTCATTGTTCATGACAAATATATTATAGTCATCTCTGTGATACAGAGGTAATGAATTTTAAAAATATTGATTGTGGGCCACAATTCACAATGACATTCCAAGGTCTCATAGGCTGTACAAGGAGCTCATTTCCTCTCACTTTGAACTGTAAGTATTTGCCAACATGTTCTTATATGCAATATTGTATCTTTTTTGAATGACCTGGGAGTAGTCAGAAGTAAAATATTGCTATCGTTATTTACTTGGCACAGCTTGGACTGCATACATTGGAATAAGATCTCCTATGTCAAAGCATATGTATCACCATTCAATGGTCCTTCCATCAAAATCCTTCTTGTCCCACTTTAACAAAGATTGCATTAAACTGTCATTTGTGAATGATACAAATGCTGACTGCCCAGACTGCTAAGAACTTGTTCTGGTTGTGATATTTCCTCACACCGGCTCATTCAAACTATGAACAATGGATCCAATCAGAGCAGGGATCATTGTCACTGTGGCCACAGTGCTATGAAGGTGCAGAGAAGTAGCAGAGAAACAGCTGTGTCAGCAAACGTAAGTCAGAAGCAACGTCCAATGCCTGACAGTCTCCACTCAGAATACACAGGAGGTGCAGGAAACCAAGAGTCTATTGTCCCCCATGCCATTTCCTCCAGAAGAGAGACGCACATTGCTGCTGCAGATGGAGGGTGTACCCAGAAGTATGCTTTTCAATTGAGTAGGACCTGAAAATTGAAAGGGTGAGCAGTCATCACAATGGCCATCAAAGTGACATTTATGCTAGATTTTGATACAACTGTGTTTCCAAGGATCCACTGCAGACCAGTGGAATCTCACAACCCTCAACCTATAGATGTACCAAGGTTGCTATCGATGCCATTTGTGCTAGATCACATGGTGTCATTCTGTTTCCCTGGAATGGGGTCAGTGCTACAAACTGAGCAATGTACTTTACCAATAAAGCTGACTTCCCCCAGGGGCAGGACACTATAGACTACATTGAGAGTGTCACATCACTTGGATGCCTTCATCAGTAGAAAGGACTTCATTCCGTTAATGTACAAATCATCTGCAATCAACAGTAAAAGGTCTGCAACAGGAGCCATGGGAGCTGCCATGATGCCTAAATTCTCATATTTCTGCGACATGTCAAGGCCCAGATGTCTTACAAGGGTAGTTACTGGGAGATAAGGGCCTCTGCAACCTTGGCTAATGACATCATTATGTATCCCTCTTGCTGAGGCTAAGTGTTCATACAGTACAGCCTCTTCTTCTAGCAGTGTCATTGAGGAGCAGATAAAATACCTTCTGAATATGAGATTCTTCAATGTTTACATTGGTTTGAATGGTCCTTGCAGTTCATGCTAGACAGAATATGCCTTATAATTGTTGTATGCTGTGCATAACTCGAGCAAGCAATGAGGGGATGTGATGGATGTTGAAGAGTTGGGAGAGCAACTAGGGTCTTCAGAGGTGGAAATTGGGAACCTGCACTATGATACAGTGGTGCAAGACTGGGCAGAACAAGCCACACAGGACATAATTGACACCCACTTCCAACTGATCTGAGGTGGGTCATCTATTGGCTGCAAATTTGTTCTTACACAAAAGGCAAGCATCCCCTGTTTATTTCAGAAGAAAATGCAACTTGTATGAAATACGTGTCACATCTTGAATTGGAATGTCGTAACCTTAAGAGCCTCTGTTCCAACAGTTGATAATCTTGATGGCCTATTAACTTGATTTGAAATATGCTAGTTGTTTGTGTTTTCCTTCACATTTCCTGTTTTTCAATAAATATTAAAGTTTTCAATTGTTTGGGAGCTTTCTAACATGTGGTGTTCTCACATTGAACCAGATGTGATGCTACACTGAGTGTTAAGGAAAGAGTAGCACGCCCTTGGACAAGATTCTAACATTGTATGGTATAGAACCAATAGCCTATATAGCTTCATCTTTGTAGCTGCAGTTACAATGACAGTCAATCAAACGTGATAAAAAGTAGCGATACATTAAGAAATGTGAACTTCTGTTTCCAATATTTTGTCATCCATGTGCTTTCAGAAGCTGTCACTTTGCATTTTCCCTCCACGAAATGTATTGCCAAGTGATAATCCTGGCTGTCAAGAATTGACCTGGCGCACAGCTAGACTTTATATTTGGCACCAGCAGCAAAATTCCTGCCAGATCTTGGCAATGCTGAATACTTTCTCCGCCGCTGGGAACAAGAATGAGTGAGCATGGTGCAATAGAGAAGTCGTGTATACATAATGAAGTAAGCAGCCGAGAATTGCATGAGACCACTAGGTAGAGCTCACAGAGAGAAACCCACCACGAAACATCCTTAAATGAACACTTAACGGATTTTTGGGAAAATTTAGATCTTGGTTTTATATATTGGTGATATCAATGATCTATACATTAGGAAATTCAGCAGTGCATTGAATTTGGTCAGATACATCACAACTGCTGTTTTCAGTAGGAAAGGAGACAAAGAATTAAAAACTGATTGCCACTGTTCACATCTTACTTTAGCAATTTTCTCTCAATGGGCTGAAGAGCCTTTCCACTGTGTAAAAATCTCTTTCCTCCTACATTACAATAGTAACTATCTTTATAGAGTACTACATAGACTATAAAGATGTGTTTGCTTAATTCTTCTTTTCTCCCTGTCAGCATTATTAGCAGCATAATGGTATAGATATCTAAGTCAGGTCCAATGCTTTCTGATCTCCAACAGTATCTTTCTTTGACTGCATTCATCTTCTTGCAAGATATAGTGAAGACTGCACATGCTGGAGATCAGAGTCAAAAAGTGTGATACTGGAAAAGCACAGCCGGTCAGGCAGCATCCGAGGAGCAGGACAGTCGATGTTTCAAGCATAAGCCCTTCATCAGGAAGATGCTGCCTGACTGGCTGTGCTGTCCAGCACCACACTTCTTGATTTTCATCTTTTTGCAGTTAAACTTGTGAAAGGATTGGACTGAAAACAAATGTCATATCTTGGAGTGAGATTTCAAGAGAAAAATTCTAACTTCAAGACCATCTTTCCCAACTGTTGATAATCATGCCGGCCTTCAAACTACAATTGTGGTGTATTTAAAAAAGCAAATTGTTTTGAGAACAATTAAATTCCATTAGTTTTGAACTTGATTTCTCACTGAGTGCAGATCAGTTAGAATTCAGCTTCTGTACAAAATGGAAAAACCAAAGAAGAAAACCTCTTCAACTCCTCAAAGCTTCTTTCACCATGATCTGAAACCGAACTCTAATGAAGTGACTTGTAAAAAAATGTCTGACAAATGGATCTTCACCTCCAGGCTTAAATTGAATAACATAAAATTGAGAGTGAAAGGAGACAAAACATGGAATAAAATTACATGTACTCTTGAGAATAACAACAAATAATGAACAAAATTACATATAATTTTAAGAGCGAAGATAAGCAATGAAGAAAGAAACTGTGTGGTAAATTAATTATTTATTATAGATTTTTGTAACATTTGATTTTCAAAATATTTAAATATATAATGAGGGCTCACTGCTTCTGATGTTTTGATGCTGTAAAACAAGTTAGATAAGAGCCTCTTACTTTTAATGCAAGCGATGAGCTGCTTTTTTATAACTTATAAATCATTTTAAATACCGTGCACCACTTAACCCTCAGGTAACAAACACAATACAACCCATGATCTGTTTTTTATCAATTTTTATTTTAGTTTATTTTGGTATTTTTATAATGTGCTCCAAATCTTTTCATTTTGGCCAGTATTCATAACTTGAGCAAATTATATACACACCCTATTTATCAAAACTATTATTCTCCCATCTTCTACCTAGTATTTATGATCATTCTTGTAAAGTAATAAATAACACTTACTCCACACAAGTGCCGGATAATGCCTAATCTCAACAGGAGACTCTCTAACTATTTCTTCTCCACAATCAATGGCTTTACTTTTGTCAAATCCCTCATTGGCAACAACCTGGGGTCCTGATTAAGCAAAACTTACATAGATCAATTATGTAAATATTCTGAATGCAAGAGAGGATTGGAGGCTGGCACATGGAAGTAAGTGACTCACATCCCCCCTGTAAATTTGTACCACTATCTACAGGACACAAGTGAAAAATGTGATAGAATGTTCTCTATTTGCCTAGATAAATACAAAGACCCTCAATTTGATCCAGGATAAAACATTTCCATATGGATGCCAGCTCGTGAAAACTAAAAGGCAAGTGGTGACCACTTATGGTTCTGCCATTGAGAAAATAATTTCACTGATTAAATTCCACCAATTATCTATTTGCCTATCTGATTGCTGTCCCTGGGATGTTGTTGCACATAAATTGGCTGCTTAATTTTCCTGCATTGTAACATCTATTATATTTGACATATAAATAGCGTGAATTTAGGTGTGGTTCAAAGGCTGGAAATCTGGTGCCCACCACTATTCGTGACTGTAGCTGGACTGCAGAGTTTAGATCACTCTGAGTGCTTGAAGAAAGTAAGCATCAAAGGAAACACGACAACATAATTTCATCTAACCTACATAGTGAACAGTCCTGAAATCAAATGGTCAGTTATGAATGTTCTACTTATCTACTCTTCATGAAAGACCCAGATATTGACACATATATCTTAACTTCTCTTTGGACTCATGTCTCATTTATAATCTGTGTGTACTTATATCGCATCATTAATTTTTCTCACCTTTAGTAACTAATAGTCACACATTTAGAACTCAATGAAAATTAATTAAATTGGCTCCTTTTAAAACTTAAATTCATTTGATCTTCGCAAAAGATGTTCACAAGAGAGAAGATCTTTTTAGAGATGAACAAAAGGGTGAATACTGAAGTTCATCCCTACTCATCTGTGAGCTTGACAATTTTGGCTGCCCCGATTGGAACTGTAAAAAATAAGGGAACATCCCCCAGGTATGCGGATTGACCTTGTTAAATTGCCTACAGTGTCCAGGGATGTGTGGGCTAGATGGATTAGCCATGGCAAATACAGGGTTGTGTGTTTTAGGATGGGGGGGTAGGGAATAGGTGCTAGAACTGGGTGGGATGCTGTTCAGAGGTCAGTGCTAACTCAATGGCCTGACTGGCCTCTTTCTGTACTTGCAGGAATTCTATGATTCTAAGCTCTGGTTGCAGATAAAAAGCAAAAGGCAGTGGTGACATGCTGATAATAATGGGTGGAGTTTGTAATTAATGAGAGGGAATCTTAGATTGGAAAAGTTAGATACAGAGTCTGTATGGGTAGAGCTAAGAAACAGCAAGGAGCAGTAAACATTGGTAGGTGTCATGGTTGACCATAAACACTGATTGTGGTGTGAGGTGTGGCATAAATCAGGAAATTAGAGATCCATGTAACAAGGGTAACTACAAGTTACATATAGACTGGCAAATCTAAAGAGAACAATCGTTGTGGTAGATAAATTTTTTGAATGAGATTGTGGTAGTTTAATAGAGCATTATGTTGAAGAACAAACTGAGAACAGGCTCTTTTTTTTTAATCCAGGGTAATGGAATGAGAAAGAACTAATTGATTTTAGCCTCCAAAAAGTTCAGTGACTTTCCTTCAATTTCCGAATCCTTATTGGGTCTATCCATTGTGTAGAAGTTAGGTTTGTCTTCAGCTGGAGCTGATTAGCGTGTTGTTGGTTCTTTTCACATTTCCCCTGTCCTTTGGACTATTTTTAACTCTCTTTACAATACTTGTGCATAATACCTGGTTTTCCACCAAGTCATTTTCCAACAATGGGATTATTTCTCCTATAGTTTGGTTCAAAACAACCCTGATAGTAACTGCCCCATGACACACCAATTGTTTAGGTAAATTCTTATATGGGGAACCTTAAAGATGTGCCAATATTCCCCAGGTATTCATCCTGCTTTGGCCTGCAAATCACCAACCTTTGCTGCAAGCCTACGCCGCAGAAAATAGCGTGGAATGCAAAAGGAGTCATTATCCATTTTTACAAGAAGCCTCAGCAGAAATTTGGTCTTACACTAATCCCTGAGTCTGAGCTTGATCATTTCAAGATTATGGAAGCAGGTCTGACTGCAGAGCCCTTCCGTTGGTACCTTGCTAAATCAGTTCTCTCTGATGGGGCCTGGTTTGCCACATTGAAAGCAAGCTAGGTACATTTCTACAAGTTCTATTTCTTAGAAGTTGGAAGTTGATCTGCTCTGTACGCCCTACTCTTCTTTCTTCTGGAGTCTATTTCTGTCCCCTTCACATTCTTTCAAATGTTGCTGAGCCTCAAAATGATGCATGTGCAGTGACATTACTGTAACCAAAGATGTTTTCAAAAGAAATCCTTTCTTTGACAGGTCTAGTGCCTCATCCTGTTTGCCCTCTAAGGAACCTGAAAGCATATGTTAATGTGATGGCTGTTAATGAGCCACAGCAAAATCCATTGGAGTTTGCAATGCATTGCTAACCAGCTCATGGCCCTGCCTTTTGTTCAGGAGCTATCACTGTAACATAGTCACTAGAATACTAGATCAGTTTACTCTGCCATAACCGTAATCCACAATCATACCACTGGTGCATAAAATACATATATGCCATTCTGGATGTACGTTACAGTAACTCACCTCCTGATTCCCCAAAGTCTATCCACCATCAACAAGACTCAAGTCATGAATGACGGTTTTACTTTCCACTTGCTTGGCAAGGTGCAGCTCCAGAAACACTTCGGAAGCTCAACAGAGATGGACTGCAATAACTCACCAAGGCTCCTTCAACAGTATCTTCAAAGTCGCAATTTCAACCACCTACAAGCAAAAGCAGTCAACGCATGGAAACACTACCACCTACAATTTCCCCTCGCAATCGTACACTATCCTGACTTGGAACTATATTGTAATTTCTTCATTGATATTGTGTCAAATTTCTGGAATTCCCCAAAAGCTTAGTGCATGCATTTACACAACATGGATTGCAGTGGTTTGCGAAAGTGGCTCACCAGCACTTTCTTTAGGAAATTAGAGGTAGGCAATAAATGTGCTCACAACCCATGAAGAGAGAAGAAAATCTAAAACCAATGGACCAAACCAACATCTTCAATGCCATCCAAAGTTTACTCGAACTGGTCATTCCAAGTCTGATTGTGTATATGTCAATATGTGAGGTGGGAATAATTTCTCAGCTATCATACTTTTGATTTTTTTGTTATGTACTGAATTTAGCTGTATTAATAAAGGACTGTAGCTAATTGATGGAGTATGTTTGATTCACCCTTTTGGCATTTAAATTTATGGAATCCTTAAAATGGATGCAAATATTATAGCTCAAATTTTCAACAGGTTCAATTTGCTTTTTTCTATCCTTTACCAAAGACTAAAGTATATTATAATCCATTTTCTTTTGAAAGCAAATTATTTCTTCTGTAATATAGATTATAGACATATGGTTATTGAGTATTTGAATGGGCTCAGGATGGTTGAATTAAATTCTAAAGGTTTGTAACAAGCATCTGATTTTATTCTGAGGTTGTTAAATGCACTAATTTCTGTCATTAAACCTATTTCCTAATAACAAGTAAAGTGCTACTCAGTTCAAAAGATCATACTCATTCATCAAAGATGCAATAAAACTACTAGAGTCATTGGCAGGAAGACAAGAATCCATTAATGACGGTCTGGTATCTAGCAAAGAATGTCATTTCAACTGAATAAACAAAAAAAAAAGGATAGTAAGTGCAAATGAATCATTTCTGTGCAGTGCTTTCAACCTTTAGAATTCCGATACTTTTCACATGCCAAAGTTTAAATGTGAAACATTTTCATTTAAACATTTATTTGTATCAGAATTAAAATCATTAAAAACAAACATACTAATTTACAGAAAATGATACGTACTCATAGAAATCCTGGAGAGAGAAACAGATTTTCATTTTAGTACCTGGATTCTATTTCACACACTCTCATGCCATAACATCAAACCCTCTCATAACCCCCTCAGTCCCCTGAAGCAGCCTTCTTTTGTCAAAGATAATTGACAGTTGATAATTTACAATATCTAAATTATTCACATTACGTTTTAACTTGAATACTGCAAAAAACTATAAATCCAGCACTGTGAATAAATCTAAAACTGGGAAAACATAATGATATTTTGTGATACTTGTTAATCAAAATGAATGAATTTCAACATGAAATTTTATCAGTTAATGTTTTAATAGAATAATTTTAGATTTGTATAAGGATAGATGCTACATGGAACTAAATATAGTCCAACAATCCTGGAAGTTGGCTTAGTGAATTTGCATCTAACTACTTCTTAGAAGCACCAAAGTATTTTTCTTTCACGTGACATTTTGTAATTTCATCATATTCAACAATACAATTTACTTTAACCTTACTATATGAAAACAGAGAACAGTTTCACAAATTTGTGCAAATTACCAATACAAAACTACATTCACTTTATTCTAATAGGTGAAATGATCTGGTGAGAATTGTATTTAAGTATCTGATTATTGACTAGAAACATATTTGAAAACACTACAAATTTTACATTACAAACATCTTCAATATGTCTTAATTGATAATAATTATGTTACATCACACCATCAGAAGAAAGTAATTATTAGAATAATTAGGTATTAGGTAATACATAATTCATGTAAAATTTGATGGACTCATCACACATTTGGCAGTGTTGGATTTATATAATTTTCCTCAATGTCTTTAGATTGCAGCAGAATTTCTGTTAGGTTGCTACTATTTCCCATTATTGGACATCATTCTGCAGACTCACATGAAGAATGGCAATTTGCCAGAGGTTATGTAAAGCTACTTCGCCTGTGGAGCCACGCTTCAGTTGAATCACTATCTTCAAGGAATATACTGAGACAATCTATCTAGAAAAGAAGCTGAGAAGCATTACCTGTGATCATCATAAGACCTAGCATATACCAACATGATTTTTTTTTTCAGCAATCTTATCGTGAAGGAAGGAATGCTTCCCACTTCAGGGCACCTACAGTACAGATCAAATGCAAAAGATCAGATCAAATCAGGCAGATCAGATCCAGATGCATAATAAAAGTGCCTTTCTGGCCCAACAGTGTAGCTTAGCCACCATTTCAAAATAGCACCCCCTACTGCACTAGTGTAGCATCACTCATACTGTCATCTCTCTGATTGAAATTGCCACTTAATGCCAAATGAAGTTTGAGATGACTCAAGCCAACTAGACGTTGGCTATTTTTGGCATGAGATGACATTTTGACCTCATGTCTGCACCTTCACTGAGGCTGCATATTCCCACCTCCATAACATTACACAGCTCCATTCTCACTTCAGCTCTTTCACAAAAACTGTATGTATCTATTCCTTTGTCACCTCTAGACTTGGTCATTCTAATTCATTGTTATCCAGCCTCCCAGATTCTACCCTATCTAAACTCAATTTAATCAAAATTCTGCTGCCCATGTCCCAACTCACACCAAGTATTGAACATCCATCATTTCTGTATTTACTGAATAACATTGGCTCCGAATTAAATAATGCCTTGATTTTAACATTTTTTCCCTTGTTTTCAACTGCTTACATGGGCTCTGGAAGATTGCTCCAAACCGTATGTCACAGTCTAGGATACAGGGTAGGCCATTTAGGTCTAAGATGAAGAGAAATTTCATCACCCAGAGTGGGAGCCTGTGGAATTCTGTGCCACAGAAAGTGGTTGAGGCCAAAACTTTGAAAGTTTTCAAGAAGGAGTTAGATATATCTCTTAGGGTGAAAGGGATCAAAGGATAAGGGAGAAGTCAGAAACAGGGGTTCAATGAAAAGTCACAATAATACTGAAGGGCAGAGCAAGCTCAAAAGGTTGAATGACCTACTCATGCTCCCTTTTTTTATGTTTCCATACTTATTAACCTCACAATCCAGTAAGGTATCTTCACACCATTCCTTTCTTCTTTGTGCATTCTACTTTTAGTCTTCGGTAACCATGCATTTGGCTGCTAAGGCATTACACTCTGGAAATCTTTCCCTGAACTTTTCCATTTCTCATCCAATTTCTCCTCCTTTAAGAGGCTCTTTAATAACAACATTTTTGGCCATCTATTCTTACACCTCCTTATGTGGCTCAGTGTCACAATTTGCTTTATAGCATTGCCAATAAATGCCTTTGGGATGTTTTATTACGTTAAGTGTGCTATATAAATTCAGATTGCTAATATTTTTGAGCATTATGGAACTTATTTCACTTTGGATTTCCAATCCTCCAGGAATAGATAGTAGATAATCTAAATAATGCTGTTAGAGATGAGGAGAAATGACCATGATACTCATATAATGCACCTGTGCCCTTCCACTTCTTGGGTTGACTGCAACTTTGCCCAAAGAAATTGGAAACTATGGTCATCTTGAAGGCTAACAAAGGATGTACTACTATTACATGACTTACCATTGTGACTGGTTTGCTTGGGAATCAACAGGCCACTTCTGAATCACCATTGCCGTGCTCCATATGGTTTGGGGATTACAGGAAACTTCTGGGGTTGCCCTTGCAATTTTTTTTTTAAAGAAACTACTCAATTTATGTGAAGAAAGAAATACTATGAGTCAGCTCCTGGAAAACAATACAAATGCTTTGGAACATACATCAGAAAAGTTAGCAACACATTCTCATAAAAGGAAATTATATACCGTACGGGAGTTCCTTCTCTCAATGTAATAATCTCTCTTTCCTAGATTTTTTTTGGTTCATTTTCCCAATTTGATCCTTTCTTGCCTGAAAGTATTAACTCTTAATTGGCCATAGTTCTGCTGATGTGGACTCTCACTGAGTAGTTTTCCTACCATTAGGGTACAGTCATCCTGGTGCTCTCGTTGCTCTGCTGGGCATTGATCCTTCCTCTTTCCTTGGGAGCAATTCTCATTGTTGTATAATCTGAATTTTACTAGAATGTGGTTTCTCTGCACTGACTTTCACTGAGGCATGGTTCTACAGTTATCAATTACCCTGCCATGGCTATACTCTTCATGTAAATTCAGGCACTGCCTCGTGATCAAATGATGTATGACCAAACCTCAAGGACTACATCCAAAAAAAAATGAACAACCCTCCATAGGCCCACTAACACACAACAGAGAAGTCCTTCATCTAGATTTGAACCCAGAGGTGAAAGCTCAGTCTGATCAGTCAGCCTGCTCCTGGAACTCATTCTTTGTCTACATTATGTCCTCATCTGTTAATCTACCTTGATAATTTCTGATGTAAGCTTAAATTTACAAACAAGGACCTAAACATACCACACCCTCTTTTAGACTCCTCGAGTCATAGAGATGTACAGCATGGAAACGGACCCTTCGTCCAACCCGTCCATAACTTTGTTTATCGTTACTAGTTTAATAACTGCTAAATTATTATAGCTAAATACATTTTGATTTAATTATTGGGTGGGTAGGTATTGAAAGATTAAATGTTTCTGTGCACCAGGGAATGGTTTGAATTAAGACAATCATCGGGTACATTTAAGTTACAAGCTAACCATTGATACAAAGCGATTTTTGACACTAACACTCAGTTGTTCTTGCAAACCTGAAATCAGGCCTTGCTAAACTGTGTTAAACTGCTTGGATTAAGTTCAATCCAATACCAGGTGAAGCGTAATGTTCGGCCTGGGTTGTAATGTACTTCAACGACTTGGCATTAACTATAACGTGGAGCTCACCCTGTGAATATTTCCAGCAAAGACAAAAATTCGATTTGAACAATATACTTCCAGTCAGGTAGGAACCAAACAGTGATCTGCTGTTCCTTCTGGCTGAAACCAAAACTGGAATAAGCTGCGACCCATTCCTAGACGGGTATCTGCAATGTAAATGTACCCTTGTCCTTATCAATTGATAACTGACCTTTCAAGTAACTAATGTCGTCACTGTTTTTTTTTCCTGATATGTTTTTGAAGGCCGATTAAAATACAAATGACAACGAATTTATCCTGCACCGATATAACTGAAAATAGACAATGCTACCGGCATCACACGGAAAATACGTGAAATAGAAAATATCTGGAAAAAAGTGGCAATTTTAGAACACCCTGCTGATAATTGCTGTGTAAGTTCGTTCACTCAAAGACTGTGAAGGCTGTGTCTATCGATTGAAAAACGTGCGGGACAAATCATTTAGTCCCACTCATATGTTAGCTACAATATTTCTTGCTTCTATTTAGACTATTTTTTTAGAAATGAACTCAGAAATGACAAACAAATCGATCAAATTAAAATTTAATGATACAGCAATATTGAGAATATAACCAGTAAGAAAAAAAAGAGATCTATTTACGCCGGACTATCGGAAAAGATTGAAGTGAATTTGCCAAATTTCTTTAAGTTCAAAACATTGTAACATAATCTGAGGTAGACAATGAAAGGCGTCTCTCTATCATGGGCATAACAAGAATTAAACATTATCGTTTATGATTTTTAGATTTCGGGATGTCAGATACATGTTTGGCGTTTAAAACCCTGTGCAGCTCGAATATTCTCATTTTAAAAATATTAGAAATATCACAAAATTCAGAGTGCATACAAAGATCTATACTTTTTTATACTTAATGTAATGTTAACTTCTCCATTTTGCACATTAAAGTCTCGTTTAAATACACAAATATGTACAACACAACATATGAACAACAGTGCATCAAAGCTAATGTGCATTTTTTTTATACATACGGTCCTGGGGTCGATTATTTCCCCCACCTCCTAGCTGCGGAATCGTGCAAGCCGGCCAACTTCCAGTTTGCAACGGGCGGGGGAGCTTACCAAGCAAGTGGTGATTCAACTGAGCAAGGCCTCACTAATGGACAGAAGGGCCCTTGTTATTTTTTGAAATCCTAATTCAAGCAAAGCAAGGCTCTCCAAATGTTTTCCCATTGCGATCGCCGGCGGAAGATAACTATTTGTACAAGGGTTTGCTTGTTCCCAGGTTAAATTTGTAAATACTGTATTGTCTAGAACTGGTGAAATGCTACCCAGCCCATTGTTTTTTTTTAAACTGTTGCTTTATCAAGGACAGCAAATGCGTTTTGGTCATTTCCAGAATTGGTCCTCCATCCTATTCCGCCCCCCTCCGCCACCCCCGTCCAAAACCCCCACTACTTTTTTTTTGCAGTTTTTAATCACACCGGGCATCTTAGATTCCACCATAGATGTAATTACAATCTGCAACAATTGCTTTTGGCCGTCGGCTCTTTCTGGCTGGTAATCTTGTCGGAATGTCAGAAGGCGGGAATAACCCTCTTTAACAAGAAACCTGGGAGAGCGGAGCCATTCTCTCCTTTCATTAGCTTCAACTGTGTTTGTGTGTGTTTGGTAAATTACCCTCACTTTTCAAAAGGTGAACGAGATCAGCAGATAATCGCGGCGAAAAGGGAACAGAATTTTCCTTCCAGTTTTGCCTTGTGCTGGAGGTCCCATTACTCTCCGCATGCCAGCCCATGAAAGGAATTGGTCTTAAGGTGTTCCCCATCTCCCTATTCCGCCCCCTCCCCCCCCCCCCCCCCACACACACACACCTTTCAGCAGGTGCCACCCGGCTTAAACCGCGATTAGAGATTGAGTGAATATTACCCTCCCTCCAGCCCTCTTCCATCCGTACATGACTGGCATCATCCAGAGGGGGTTAGAGGGGGTCGTGTGTCCTCTCCCCCTCTCCCCCCCCCCCCCCACCCAACCTCCAATCGTACTGAATGATCCTTCAGCAACTTGCATTGATATTATTCTCTAAAAGATGGGGAGATGGGGAAAATGCGGCAGGCGATCACTAGTCCGTAGAGTGGGTAGGAATACATGTGGAAGGACTAACCATAATTGCTGCGACCAGCACTGACTGGTTTGCTCAGATTTGAAGGACTATTTTTTTCCACCTCGGTCCTCTGTCTCTGCCAGTAATGTAGCCCCTTTTCTTGCTGGTAATATGACACCTTATAGTGTGTGATAATATCTGGGTGCAGAGGGGTTAGATATCTCCTTACAGGTAAATTATTAAATGACTGGTATAGGAATAAATTACAGAGAACATTCTGGAGTGTTTTTCCCCCTCTCGCCTTCTCTCTCTCTCTCTCTTCCCCTGATGTTTTACTTGCAAGCACTGGTGACAGGGCCACAACTATTTGAGAACATGTTCAATCGCGGCTGTGCTCCACCAAGCGACCAGCCCCACGCTCTCCTCAAATACTCCACCCGGGAAGCTCGCTTTTCCCCCCCCCACCCCCGCCCTCCCCGGAACCAGGCCCACTCTGCTACCTGCAGCCGCACGACTCGACCACCATGTCCTCATACTGTTTATAGACAACATTGTTGCCTGCATCGATGTACAGGATGCTGATCGGACTCAGCTTGGTGGGCACGCAGCAACTCGGAGGCGTGGAGTTCGGGTCCATGGAGTTCATGAGCGTTTGGATGATCGCGTGGTTGGTGGGTTCAAGGTGGGATCTGAGCGGGAAGTCACACACCCCCTCGCAGTGATAAGCTTCATAGTCTAAGGGCGCTATTATCCAGTCATCCCAACCCAACTCTTTGAAGTTGACGTGGAGAGGTTTTTTACTGCACCGGGACTTGGATTTCCTGCCGTGTCGCTTCCCGTGGCGGCTTGTAAACGCGCTCCTCCTCCTCCTCCTCCTCCTGGCGTGCAACTGGAGTTCGCCGGCAGAGCCCTCCGAGGATTTGATGTCCTCTTTCATCTCGCTGAAGAGACTCTCTCTTCTTCGAGTCCGAGTGAAAACCACCAGCAGAGCTCTTTCCTGGGACGCCCTCCCCTTCCGACCGAACCCGAGTTGTCTCAGGTCAATATCCCGCTCGCCCTGGCCGGATGTCACCTTCAATTCAAAACAGAACTGGGCGGAGTGGGAAAGCCGAAGTGTCTCCCAGACATCAAACACCTCCCATCCTTGTGCATCGGACTGGTGAATGTGAAGGCTGCGGGACTGCAGCAATTTGGACGGCTGGCCCTCGCCCAGGCAGGAGTACAATTTCAAGTCGTACAGACCTGACAGCGTCGGTCGAAATTGCTCGGGCGTTTTCCTCAGTAGCCTCAGTTCGGCCCCGACTAATTCCTCTTTGTTCGACAAAGCTGCGACATCAAACAAATATTGTTGCCGCTTCAAATGTGAATCCACGGCATCGTCTGTAGAAAGAGGGGGGTGGAAAAAACACAAGTCGGTCATTAAAAGGCTGGATGTAAACTCGAGTCGTTTTTTCGAAGGCAAGGGGATTTCTCTCAGTGAGAAAAGCTGATATTTTCACTTACGAATCTTATCACAGGCTCCATCACTGGCAGCCTCCGCCCCACTGGACTGAATACAAACAGCCCTCTTATTTTTTAAAAAAGAAAGGTTTATACCCTAAGTTACCAATAAAAAGGAACACTGATTTATATTCAGAGGGCAAGCGCCGAGTTACCTAACGCCCTGTTGCCCCATGAGTTCAAGGAATGTCCTCTTCAAGATGTGAAAAACGCTCCTGACGCTAATGAGATAGGAATCGCTAACACTGAACCTCACATCAGCGCAAAAACATAAGATTTAAAGTTACTTTCAACAGAAGCTGCACATTTTTATAGCTCGAATCTGCCTGGTTCGACATTTCTAGAGTAATAAGCTCGCAAAGGACATGTTTTTGATGTAATGAACGCATTGCCATTTTAAATTCGGATCCGATTGTGGGTGGCTTTTCAAAAGGCTGAACCACGTATTAAGGTTTTTAGATTATATTACCTACAGTGTGGAAACAGGCCCTTCGGCCCAACCAGTCCTCCGAAGAGAACCCCACCCAGACCCATTTCCCTCTGACTAATGCACCTATTGCTGTGGGCAATTTACCTGACCTGCACAGCTTTGGGATTGTGGGAGGAAACCGGAGCACCCGGAGGAAACCCACGCAGACACGGGGAGAATGTGGGCTGGAATCGAATCTGGGACCCTGGTGCTGTGAGGCAGCAGTGCTAACCACCGAGCCACCGTGCCACCCTTGTTAGGAGCACGGCAAAACAGGATGAACCCAACAAAGCTTTCCCGGGACTTTTCTCAAACTTCCAATAAAACTTGCATATGACAACAGTTTATGAAGCTGGAACCTGACTATGACTTGGATTTCATATTTAAAGAGGCTAAGTTTTCGCGCGAGTCTTTGTGGGCTGTTACTGATGTCCTTATCAATTTACTATTCCTGGCTAATTTTTCAGCTTTGAAAACAGAAATCGCCGGATGAGGGGTGGAAAGATGACTGGGCCCCAAACATTAACTCTGATTTCTCGCCACAGATGCTGCCAGAACTGCTGAGCTTTTCCAGCAATTTCTGTTTTGGTTTCTGATTTCCAGCATCTGCGGTTTAATACTTCAGCTTCTTGAGCAGAAATGGAGCGGCCCAGCATGTTGAAGTTTTCGTGCCTAATCCCTCTGGAAGTTGTGGTACTCTGTATTTGATATGTTTCGTTTGTCTGTGTCATTGCGGTTGAAACTTTGGAGATTAAGTGTGTTTTGCTGAATGGGCCATAAAGAAACAACGCTGACTGGGGAGTTCCCCACAGAAATAGCAGCCAATCCTTATCCAAATAATCTGCCGAGGTAATAATTAAAAGGGTTCAATTGTCTTTACCTCCCAGACATGGACATTGTGAATGGTCGACATTGCTAAGAGAAGCTCAGCTGGCGCTTTAAAAGGTCTTGCAATCCTAAATGATCAAAAATATATCTAATGTGTATGGAACAAGGAACCTCCAGTATGTACACCTCCCATTTAAGCCATAGTACAATTTCTTATCCATATAAGAACATCTATCGAAGAAGTGTTTTAATATCGGTTGCAGATGTGCATTTTAACACGCACACCCCCCCCCCCCCCGACCCACAATCACTCCAGAGAAATCACTGCACAACCCCTTGTAGTCGGAAATAATGAGTCATCGCTCAGCCGCCTGCATGTGGGACGATCCAGTTAATCGGTATACAGGCACCAAAATGTCGGTCCTACAAAAAATAGCAATGAGTAGTGGTGTTGAGTTTATTTTACAAGAAATCACATTGGGCTGGAAAAGTGAACTTACTTCTTCGTTTCAAAGACGAGTTTCTCCAGAACATTAGTTTTAATAGCTTAAGGTTTAATTCCCAACACTTGCAGTATTTGCATCAGAAAGTGCTTGTGTGTGTGTGTGGGGGGGGGGGGGGTGGGGAGGGGTATAAGGAGGCAACACATTCATTACAAAGTAGATTCAGAAGGTGTTCAGCTCAGTGTGTTGAAAATCAAAGCGTTGTATTTTATAAAAACCCAACATCTTCAATTTTGCACTACATTTGAAACTTCGTGTAGTGATTCCCCCACCCACAAATTTTGAGAACATTGTAAGAACTCGAACGATAGAAGTCTCTGCTCCCTCAGTATCTGCTTTGATGACAGATATCAATGACGGATAGGGAAGCTCTCTAAGTGATATCACACAACAGCTGGATGGTTATACCGACATATTGCTCCCAGATTACGAGTACAATGCTTTTATGCATAAATTCTCGTCTCCGAATTCAAAATTTGTTGTTTATCTTTGCTGCTATTCAGAGACGTGATGGATTAAGACACCTGTGTACTCAAGCGATTCAGTCATTTCACTAACCCAACGTCCGACCACCGACCCCCAGCTGGGTGCTCGGTTCACTTGGACCGCAGGCATTCGAAGTGAAATGTTCAAAACCGAGACCATTATTATTAACAGGGGCACTTGTGTGTCATATTGGGGAATTGTCTGTGAGCCCTCCTTTCCAGAGAAGAATCAAACAATACCACGCAGACCGACCTCTGCCAATTTTAACAGATTTGAACCAGATGAATAATTCCATGTTCTTGTCTACAATGTCACACTTTAATTGAGAAAGCACTTAACATTTCTTCATTCATGACCGGTGCCTGTCCGTGTATTCGTTCCCCATGTTTTCTAAATTAAAGAACCACACCGCCCCTCCCCACTCCATATTGCAAATATGTTGTTTGACGTTTATAAATCCAACTTCTCGCTTTATCGGGACCTTTTAAATTCAAATCTCCTCTAATTATTACTTGCACAATATATTTAACAGGCAAATAACACCAGAGTTTATTATAATTCCCAAGGAATAGTACTGTTAAGATTGATTTCCCCGTACACGTTCTCCCCATTCCCTCCCTCCTGCTCAGAGAGCCGTGGTCACCCTCCCTCCTGAAGTTTTCCTGTCATGATCAGGTTGGCTGACGTGTGGACCAGATTATGTGGCCAAACCGTGAGTGTGCATACATCAGGCAGAAAGACTTGTCAAGCTTTGTGAACCCAATTCATCCCTTCACTACATCAGTTCTGTCACGGAACGGAAATAAACTTCACTTTTAAAACAAAAGGATGGCTCCTTCTTGGTATTATAGAGCTACAGAGAGAGAGAAACATTCACCTTCACGCCGACAGTACAGGGGATTCCAGGCGCGGTATACTCCACATGGGCAATGGATTACATTTCCTGTGTGAATATCTGAGATGTTTTGTGTAAATCTACAGAAAGCCAGTGTCTGAGATGGGTATTCACAAAGAAACCTCCACCTGGCCTCTGTGGAGCACTCCGCTCATTCTAAACCAGAGCTTCTTCATAGAGTGCTACATTGTCCTTCCCTGAATTCGTTTCAACTTTTTCTTTGAACGGAGAGGAGTAGAGTTGGGCTGAAGCTGAGTTAGAACATAGAACATAGAAGAATACAGCGCAGTACAGGCCCTTTGGCCCTCGATGTTGCGCCGATCCAAGCCCACCTAACCTATACTAACCCACTATCCTCCATAGTTAGGAACAGACACGAGCAGGGTGTGAACAGGAGGGTTGAAACTTTATTGCTGGAACAGCACAGCAGGTCAGGCAGCATCCAGGGAACAGGAGATTCGACGTTTCGGGCACAGGCCCTTCTTCAGGAATGGCCTGTGCCTGAAGAAGGGCCTGTGCCCGAAACGTCGAATCTCCTGTTCCCTGGATGCTGCCTGACCTGCTGTGCTGTTCCAGCAATAAAGTTTCAACTTTGATCTCCAGCATCTGCAGACCTCACTTTCTCCGTGAACAGGAGGGTGTTGTGTCGAACTCCTGAATGTTGCAGACTGTCAACAATAACTGTTTTGTAGTCTAATGTACCAATAACAGGAAGTATTTAGATTTACTAATATAAAAACAAAACTTGACAGGATATCAGAAAGATAGTAAGCAGCCTAATGATTGTTATTTTATTATTCCCAAATATGAAGATGTTATATTTTTCACTGTTATTTTTGTAACTCAGGATACAAGGTGAATTCGCAAAAACCCATGGGAAATATGGAAGCTTCAAGCAGAATTCAGCACATACGGCTGTAAAGTGTTGACACCTTGCACATGACTAATTAAGGGATGGGACAGGTAGATCCAGCCAAATGACGAATGCCATGTACAGGTAATGGAAGATTGGCTCCAGGGAGCTGCCGCTGGCTTCTCCAAACACTGACCGCGCTATTTAGTGCCATCCACAAAGCCTCTCCAAGACAGACAATGGGGTGGAGACAGGTGCTCCATATTCCAGTCCGTGAGTTTACCTCGGCCTTCTTTTGTCATGTTTTGAAGTGGGGAAGAAACACTGAACTGAAATCCCAAAGAAGTGTTGTCCACTCAGACATAAAGACAGCACGCCAGACCCGCAGCACTTGCCTTGTTCCTTGTTGCTACGACAGGATTGGATTTAATAATTAAATTTACTCTCCAACCCCGGAGCGCAGACGACAGTCTGAAAATAATTAAAAGTGCCTTTTCGCTGCAGGTAAATTAACAGTGCCATGAAAAGTAAGTTGTTCTAATTGTAGTTCTGTCTACTGTACTTGCTTCGTTCTACGCGTATACTTATCATCTTCTATTTCTATAAGTCTGCCATTTCCCAGTCTATTTTCCTGATCTCACGCATCCCCCCAAGTCGGTAACAGGCTTCATTGTAAACACACGGTACTGCCCTTAAACAACACACTGCGCTGAAATGGTTTCCCTTCTTGAGATTGGCTCCGGCCTCTATAGTTCTCCATCCAGCACAGGAGCGGACTAATTTAAACCACAAACCAATCTGCATTGTGCCAACATCGATTCTGGTCTCGGAGTGTCAAAGGATTGAATGGTGCTAACAAACACCGTGGAATAAGCAAAAGTTGAATCCCAGCAGTTAATCCTCGTGAAATCTTATATTAAACAAAATGGTGTATGTCGTTAACTTGCGTTGACAGGGAGGGAGATTTGTGAAGTTCTGGTTTACATAGAGTACTGTCAGATTTTATTTTTACTTCTACCCTGAAACGCTGGGAATTGTTTCAATATTACAACCCCCGTTCCAAACTGATAGAAACCGTAAACTAAATGCAGTTAAAATTATGCGCAGTAAATGCGAGATTAAAAGGAAAGCGACCTCGGAAAGAGTCATCTATTAATCTTTCGTCGAGTTTCTTCCGTTTAACCCAATTATGTAACAGCAGCGTTTCCATAAAATACACATCTTAAATATTTCTATAATGTACGCAAGGGCTTTGCTTACCGAAGGTTCACGTTTGGACTTGGTCGGCTGATGCCACTAATCGCGTGGATATCCCCTCTCCTTTCACTTTCCCTGAGCACTGTGTGATATTAAACTTAGATTGGAACCTTCTGTTTGGGCAGTTACTTTAAGCGTCTGTTCCACATTAGTGCCTTTTTTTATATGGTCCTCAAACAAATCGAATACAAGGTCACCAAATAATTAACAGTTTCCAATTCCCTCTTCATCCATTAAAATACTTCTCTACTTATATTTCATTTCCCCAAAGTCTTAAACGTTTGTAAAGACAACAGACTTCGCGTTCAGTCCTACGCAGTGGTGAATTAGCTAGTGGTGAAGGCTTCACTCTTCTGGTTAAAATACAACGTCACAGATTCTGAAAAAACTCGCTGATGTTTCAGGCTCTGCGGCTTCCCAGTTTCGTGTTAAACGTGGCTGTGCCACACTGCAAACGAAACCTGGAGCACATAAAGGATTTGAAATCCAACTAATGATGTCTTTAACCTCAAGCAGACAGATGCAGCTCTCTAAAGTAAACCATTATCCCGCGTTGGAAGACGCAATCACAGATTCGATTATGTGCTTCATTCACATAGTGACACACGGCTGCACATTATCGTTATCACCAGTGCTGTTAATGAGGCCGGTGAAAATCACCTTTTGATTTGTTAGATGTCGCTGGTAACCCCAGCGTATTTTCTTGAATTCCTTCCCCCCTAATTGTCATGTTGTACTCTGGAAGTTCTAATGCTGGGGTTACCGAGGCCAGCGCTTACCATCTGCGTTTTAATGAGTTACTTCATGTGCCAAGAGTAATTTTTCTACATTCAACTCGTTCTTGTCTGATCTTGCGACCGTAACGAACGATGAACTCGCATACTTCTCCAGCCCTGTCCTTTACCACTTGCGTGTGTGTGTGTGTTTTAAAATGCCCTCTAGTCTATTAACTTATTTCTAAAACCGATCTAACTTTGTGAATGCTCGGTTGGAACAGAAGCAGTCGATTAGAAGCTGGCACTGAAAGGGTTTTTTTTGTTGTTAAAGAAATGACTTCGTTGCTAAAACGTCTGTTCAGTTCAGATCCAGCAATTAATGCCTCGCAAAAGTAGCGATCACGGAGGGTGGTGGGCAATAAAAGAAATAACTTTCAAGAGGAACGGAAGTGCTGTTGAGTTTTGGGGATTTGCCATTGGCTGGGCCGGGTCATTATGGGAGAACAGACAATATCTGATATGTTGTGACATGAACACTCAATTAGATCATTGAGTTCAAATACTCAAATCACTGTCTTTATGCAAAGCAACCCTCCGAAGGTCCAGCGCAAGGTCACAGCGGTGACACATCAAATCACATCAGCGAGACGGCAGAGGCTGTCAGCCCAGCCACTAGCTTTCTCTCGCTTGTTCACAACAAACAGGCCCAAGCCGAGAAACTACCGCCAAGTTAGACCCCAGTCGGCTTCAGAACCGCAAAGCTGCCTCCCGCATTTGAACGAGTTTTCCGTTTATGATGCCAAAGGAACTTAGCTTAAATAAACCTATTGTTTCATAAAGACAACTGTGAGAATGTTCCGGCTCTGAACAGGTTTGTCATCGGTTTCCAGTTAACAGCACATTTCCCAACATGTCCTGGACAGCCCAGACAGCAGCAAATTGATGTTCCTCAGAAATGGTTCAATCGAGGAAGATTGTGGTTTTGAACCAGTTTCCTGTGAGTAGAAAACCTCCCCGCCGAGGTAAATGGGAAGAAGGTTCCAAGGGACGCACTGATTCATACAATCCTTTATAGGCTTCACGTTGCAATCTTGAGACTTGCTTTCTGATTTGTCCCAAAAACCAAGATATCGATTAGCCTTCAGGGGTCTTGCTCTGTCGGTAACAGCCGCTCTGTATATCTCGTGTAATAGCCAATATCTATTAGATTGGCTGTAGGAATCTTCCTCCCTCGCCGCACTGTCCTGCTCCTTGTGAAGAGTTGCGACTAATTTTGTCGCTCTCACCACTTTCGCAATCACACAAGGCGGACAGTGAGCGTGGGCTCGAAAGATTAAAGCCGCGGTTGACTTGAGTTGCTTGGGGCTGTTAAAGAGGGATGTTGCTGAATATCCATAAAACCGGTCTTTCTCAAACCTTCTGAAATATCAGTGAATCTCTGAAGGTGGTTTCAGACCTCTGTTCAGGTGCTCGGAGAGCTTAACCAGCTCCTCATCTCCAATCCTGAGTGCTTACCCTTACTCCTGGCACCATTCTATTTCTGGTTCTTTCACTGGGAAACACGGCGGGAATAACCTGATCGGACAGGTAGGCTCTGCGCCAGCCAACTGAGCTCACCCCAGAGTGAAGCCACACTCAAAATCTTAAAGACCATGTACCTGGAGCACCCCTCAAGGCAAGCGACGCCAAATTAAAGATCACAACGAAATAAATTGAGGTGATTTACACAGTTCCCTTTCCAATGGCCAATCAATTGAACGAAAGTTGCGGGCGGTGGGGGAGGTAGATCAGTGTTCTCCTCCCGTTCAACACAGAACACCAGACAAGTAATGCCAAAGGAGGGTCTATGTCACGGATAATAGGGCAAGGACAGCATTTACAACCGTCATTAAAACCTAACATCAATTAGCATGTTATTAGTCACAAGTAAACGTCAAGCTCGGCTCCAAAAACATTTCCTCATTGTAACCAGTTCTTGAGGGAAAGCAAACCTGCCTGGGCTGTAAGGGAGGTGTGGTTTTGACATATTGAGAAATGCACCGTTTAACCGTGAACCGATTATCAACCTGTTCGGAACCTGCAGCTTTTTCACAGTTGACAGACAGTAATCAGCTTTATGAAGCATCAGTCGATTCACACCCCCGTGTCACATCGCCAGCTTAATAGCCGCGGAACCAGCTTCTAGCTGCTGCTTTCACTCACCCCCCCCCCTCCCCCAGTGAACAAATCAAACTCACAGGTTTCCGTCTGAACAAAAACCATGATCGAACACGATCTTTCCGCTTCACGTTTTGAGATGAGTTGTGAGGACTCACAACTGGTCTGACTGTTTTGCCAATTGTTTAGAGTATGGAGCAGTGCGTGCCGAGGGAAATAAAAGGACATCAACTCCCACAATGCGTGTGGATCGCAAGGCAGGTCATCCTCATATCGCAACTGCAATGATAACGCTCCAATAAATGCTGGTGTGGAGCTGCTTTGAACCCTGTTGGTTTTAAGGGTGAATTGTAAAGTGTTTTTCAAACTATTTTAAAACCAAGACACGACAAAATCAAAGACCGTAGGAGGAGGAGGGAGTTACTAAAAAGTGGTCTTCGTTTCCACAACATCCTACGTTTTAAGTGCTCTCTATTGTCTCCCCCCCCCCCCCCACACACACACCATCCAGCCCTCTGATTTAATTTTGTGAAGCTAAAATGCGCAAGAAATTGCCAGCAGTCGTTGTCTCTCTCCCTCTGTGCTCAGTAACCCACTACAGTACTGGATTCCAGATGTGCACAAGCCGTTTCTGTAAAGTGGTTTACCGCGGTGCGGCCAGTTTAAAAGATACCATACACATCACCGAAAGATATGAATTTTCGATCTGATGAACATATAAACAAGGGTCAGACGGACGCACGACCCGGTAAAGGAGGCGCCAGGGGGTTGTTGGGGTTGGACCAACCTTCAGCTGTGTCCACGAAGCCGGTGATGGCGTTGGCTGCAGACCTGGAGGAAGCTCGCAGCAAGCTGGCGTTGGTCCCGACTCTCTCGGCCGCCGACTCAGCCGTGTAGATGGACATCATGAAGTGGTGAGGGACCACGCTGTGAGCTCGGCGGCGGCGGCGGCGGCGGCGGTGGTGGTGGTGGCTCCGGGCGGCGGGCGGACCGTTCTCCTTCACCAGCAGCAGCTTGCTCGCCCTGGTGTCCGTGTGGCGTCCCGGGCCGCCGCTGAGTCCGGTCCCCGGGGAGGAGGAGCCGGGAGCCGGGGACAGCGCTGCCGTCTCCACGCCCTGTAAATCCCACCAGCAGCAACAGGTGACCGAGCAGAGGAGCAGGGCAGCGGCTCGCAGCGCCTCCATCCCGCCCGCTGCGGGATGTGACAAACCACTGCCGCTTCAGGCGCCCGCGTCCTTTCGACTGGGTTTGAATTTAGAGATAGAGAGAGAGGGAGAGAGGGAGGGAAGGAGGGAGGGGGCTCTCGGCGCGCTGCCCTGCCCCTCACCGCTCCCTCATTGGCCCAAGCCCAGCGCTCTGCCCTGCCCTACCCGGTCCCCGCCACCAGGGGGCGGGGAAATTATCCCTCCCCACCATTCCTTCCACCTCCCCCCCCCCTCCACCCCAACCCTCAACTTTACTCCCACCACCTACCTCTGAGGAGAGGGGGGGGGGGAATTGCAGATCCTAAAGCCCCTAAAGCCCCTCCCAACCCTCCTCATCAAGATTAAGCAAGCAGACCTCTTCAGTTTCCACAATCGCCACCCCCCCCCACCCCCACCCGCCAATACACACATACACATCCCCAGAAACACACTCTTTCAATCCACTCCATACCCCAACGTTACACCAGACCGAGTCCGTTCGTCCAAATAGGTCCTTCCACCGTTCACTCAGGATATGTAGTTCTGTTTTGGTTTGGTTTGCGGGGGTGTGTCATGCATTGGTCAGACTGTTTCGAAGCGTGTTTGTACGTTAAGCGCAGAACGAAATAAAAATGTTGGAATTATGAATTTTGCTACCAACGTTTCAGGCAACTTTTTTTTGAAAAAGATGTATGACGTGAATTTACTATAAAATACTTCACAAACATGCTAAGATAGGCAGGAGTTAGACAGAAACATTGATGACCTATTTCAATGAATGGTGTTCGTCACTTGCTCCAGAGATGGTCCCTCTAACATATGTATAAAATGATACGACACGAGTGTTACATACTGGTGCATTGCTAGAACATGATATATGGGATTCAAGTTTAAGGACGTATATCAAAATAACTTGAGGGTCACATCAATGCAAGAATATTCTATGTGTTGAATAAATGCAATTATCCCAGAAAAAAATAAACCTAATGAAGGGCGTGTGCATTTCGCGAAATGAAGTATGATTTTCAGTCACTGATGTCTTATTTAAATAAACTGTAAAAACACTTCAAACGCTTTCTCTTTTATATAAACTAGCTTCATCGATATTTATTTCATTGTTCTGGAAAGTTTCTGAAATACTTTGGTACAAATGTAAATGACGAAGATAAAGCAACAGTTTTATACTGC
The DNA here is from genome assembly GCF_004010195.1 of Chiloscyllium plagiosum. Lineage (NCBI taxonomy): Eukaryota > Metazoa > Chordata > Chondrichthyes > Orectolobiformes > Hemiscylliidae > Chiloscyllium > Chiloscyllium plagiosum. The sequence goes on along the minus strand of NC_057713.1, from coordinate 39,186,271 downwards.
AGTAGACAGGTTCGCACACTAGATAATTCATTAAGATCACATTTATATTTCCTCCAATACTGACGAGCTAACCATTGTGCATTCTAAGTACTAAGGGTTGTTGCGAGCATAGGTAAAGTTGACAATGTGTAAAACATTAAACGATTCCTCCATCTGGTGGCAGTACTAAGCAGTAGTGCATCAAATATTTTGTAACTTCGGTATGGCATAGCCACTAAATTAACAGTGAAAATAATGGCGATTTTATTATTTTGTGCAACGGTGTTTGTCTTAACTAATTTCATATGATCTTCCATATGAGTCACCGTAACGCTGCAAATTGCTACAACTTATCCGAAAACACGATATCCACTTGCTATTTCAGAAATAACCGTACATATAACTATCGCAGACTATTTAGCAAGGACATCGTCCAACTACAAATTCTTTTTACTTAGTATTTTACCTTTTCACATTAGGTTGCCATTCTGCTGTCCGCTTATGCTGTTTGAAGGAAAATGCTAATTAATTCATTTACTTTTGAGTTAAACAATATAATTTATCGGGAATAGGTTGTATATTTGACCATTCTCCCATTTTGATGGAAACAGACAATATAATTGACATCTACCTTTCCGTGAAAACTGATGAACAAAGGAAAATTTAGAATGAATACTGAAGGCGGTGAAAATACTCTAGCGGCCAGGGTGCATTTGGATTAATGAGGGTATTATTAATGGTGGTATTGAAGAAAATGCAACCCGTGTTTCCAAAAATCCTTTTACTGAAAGAAATGCTTTTTCTTTGTCAAAATTAAAACCAGTAATTACATAGGAAATTCATTTTTTATACAAGTTCAGTTTTGATACGAAAAACATCGACCATAATATATTAGCAATAATAATTCTTTAATCCGTCCGGTATTTTATCCACTTTGTATTAGTGGAATATAGAATGAAATGGTTGAATAATAACTGAGAGCATTGTCGAGGCATTGCATATATTCAAGCTAAGCAGTGACAGTACTTATTTCCCAGGCAAAAATATGTCGAAGACTAACATAGATAAAGACAATCATTTTGACACTGGAAAAAGATTTGGCACCACAAAATGTTGAAACATTTTCAATTCAATTATGTATTTGATTTTGGATTCTTGTTTTTTGGTTTTTTTTAATGTCTCAGAACCATAAAAATGTAAAACAAATAATCAAGTATTTGGTGTAAACAGCATCAGTCATTTCTTGTTATTCTACTAGTTAATAGGTTTTATTGTAGCTGCTTAATTTCTTCATCTACAATAAATATCTATTACTTGTGCACACAATATGACAATCAGATTTCCAGCAACTGGCCAACTTCAAATTGTCTAATATTCATGTGAATGGGAATGCTGCTTGGACATTGTGCCAGACATCTGCACAATTTGTACATTCCTTCCATAGTTCTAAAGCAAGTTTTAGACTCAATGCTATAATTATTTGAAATTGCAAAAACTAAATAGTACAAATAAGCATGCTGAATACCATAAATAAACTAACATAAACTTTACTTAAAAAAGAGATCTTGCCTTTGAGGATAGTCATCAAATCATTGTAATATCAATGCTGTTGTCATATTTACCAAATACCAAATAGGCACAATTCTTAATTAACGTAGAAATAAGAAGTGTAAGATATTAGAAAAATGTCAGGCAAATAAAATATATCTAAAACAGGAGGAAGTGAAGTAGAATGTGAAAAAGAGAAATCAGTTCAAAAATTGGCCAAGATAATTAATACACTACCTCAGACTGCCAAGACAAAAAATATAAGAGGCTGCTTATGTATTTACATTGAGCTTGGTTTGGACTGTGTATCAGGTTAATGAAGGAAATTTTTGAATTGGAATGTGATGTCTAGATGAAGTAACAAAGAACTGAAAAGCTACCCTAACAGACAAAATGTACATGAATGCAAAGCTGATACTAAAACATAAATTGCTAGAGGAACTTAGTAGGTCTGACAGCATCTGTGGAGAGAAAGCAGAGGGTCCCTTCTTCACTGAACTCAAAATATCAACTTTGCTTTCCCTCCACAGATGCTACCAGACCTGTGAAGAATCTCCAGCAATTCCTGTTTTGTTTCACATTTCTCGTAACCACAGTTTTTTGTTTCATTATGAGTGTAAAGTTATCTCCCAGTCTGCACTTGGATTTCCTGTTGCATGAAATACTGCATCATGAGTAATATATTAGATTAGAAGAAATAAGTGTTAATCATCAGCTCATACAGAAATTAGTTGGGCATTGAACATCTGTCTGGCCAGAAATAAATGGACAGGTGTAGTAGCTGCAATAACTTGATGAGAAAGTGCCTGGGAAGAAGAGGAGTGGGGGTGGTGGGAGTGAAAGAAAACTGAACAAGAGTGTTGTGGAAGGAATCTGTTCACAGGTTATTAACCTCATTAGGTGATTCTTTGTAGTAACTTCAGCAAATGTAATCTGCAGCCTTTACCTGTCATTCACCTATCCCCTTTGTTTTTATCAGCCATTTAATATGGTTTGACTTTATTTTCAGTATAAGAAAGAGTCTCTATTAAAATGTTAAAACTTGTCTTTTCCTTTTCAGATGCTAGTGAATCTATTATTTATTTCCAGCATATTGCAGGATCAGCCCAGAAATATAATCGAGCTCAGGTTTCTTCCTCCAACTATCAACTACAATATGCACAATATTAATGAAAGGAAGCTCACAAGTTGAATACTAGAATCACAGACTGCAAATGCATTTTTAAAAATGTACTTTCCACAGGCAGGGATAGGAATTTTGTATTGTGAGGTGTACATCTTCAGATCTGTCCATAACTGCAACAATGCAATTCAACCTCAAATTACATGTAATTGTACTTTATCTGACTTAATTCAAAACTTCCCTTTACCAGAGGTAGAAGTTAGTTTATTTCAGATTCAATTTGCTTTGAATTATGACTGCTGGAACAGAAATAATAAAATTGCTATTGGAATTCATGTAGGTTGAATTTCTTAGGGTCATTCAGAATTACATTATAACTTGCATTTTTACATTTTGGGAGTTCTGATTAAACCACCGAGCTAATTCATTGATCAGCAATAAAATACATTATATTTGGATGTGGATTAATCCTGTTTAATTAACTGATAATGAAACATGTTGCTTTTAAAGTAGATTAAGACAGTCTATGCTTTTGTGGTTAGCATGTTTTTTTTATGTTTCTTTTCCTCTTGCCTCCCACTGTAGATTATATTTCATTTCTAACTCACAAGATACATCTATCCTGTACCCCCAGGCTTCTATAAATGTCTGCTTGGTGCTCAAAATATTTTCCTTCATTAGATTCACTAATGACATGTCAGTCATAGTAAGATTGTCACTTTCTAATTTGACCATGATGTTGCAGAGTTCTGCACAGTATCCTCAGTAATCATTTTAACTAAGTTAAGGTGTGAAATGGAAACTTTTTACAAAATGTTCTGCCAATTTTGAAGAGATAAGAATGGTCTTAGAAGTGCTGAAGATATATGAATGTCCATTACTGTTTTATGCCTACACAGCTATGTTATGTTTTAAATAAAATTGGCAAAGACTAGAATCTTGACCCCAGTAAAATACATTTCAGTCAGAATGCAGAGTTAACTAGGCCTGGACTGTATCATACAGTTAAATTCATTAGTCATGCTCAGCAGATTTGCAGTGATATACAACAATTCATCCTTATTGACTTATTTATAACACAATACCAGTCTCTGAAACACAGATGAATACATTTGTTGACTTGCTGTTTGACATTGGGTAATTGACCCTCTTCTTGAGAAAGTAAAGACTCATGAATCTTTCAAAAATAATGGGTATTCTGCTAAATCCTTTCTTTTTGTAATGCTAGGGCATTCTTGTTATGGTGGAATGGAGATTACACTTAGTCAGTGGGGAACATTGTATCAATTGAAAGAAACACAGCAATGAATGCATTTGCTCCCTCCCGAGAGTGGAACTCCATTCCGCTGCCAAACTGCCAAGCTATTATTTTCTAAAATTAGTCCCAAGTTAACGTTTAGGACACATTAGAATTCCATGTAGATGGCAGCTAAAGATAAATTAAGTTTTGCAATAACATTTCTCAACTAAGGTATTGGATTAAATTGTGACACAAATTTATTGAAAATGAATGGACTAAAGAAAGACATGAATTTATATTCTGCCTCCATGACCTCAGGATGTCCCAAAGTACTTTGCAGCAAATTAAACTCTTTTTGAAGAGAATTGAGACAAAAGCAATATTAGAATTTAGAGAACAGGTTCATCTGCCAATTACAAATAGTACTAATTCCAAGAGTTGCGAAACCATATATTAGACTGAGTTTATAATATTCTGTAAAAAGAGAAAATGCAGGATAAACTCAGCGGATCTGGAGAAAGTGAAAAAAAAGTTACCAATTTCAATCTGATGACTCTTCATTGGAAGAAGAAGCTCCTAAGAAGAGTCATTGAACTAAAGATGTCACCACATATGTTGCTGCCAGACCAACTGAGTTTCTCCAGCAATTTCTGTTTTTATTTCAGCTCTCCATCATCTACAATATTTTGCTTTTATTATCATAATCAATCTTGTGATAAAACTCACTTCTAGCATCTTTATAATTATTTTAACAATTTTAATATTCACACTTGCATTGTTTCCATTTAAATATTACAACTTTAAAGATTCATTGAGCAAAGCTCTTTTGCCCTTTTACATAGTGCAACATAAACTTACCAATACACTTCAGGTTTGATGTTAACAGGTAATTCTCTAAAGGTAGCAGGATAGATGAAGGTTAGGTTATCTATGATATTATATCAGCACAAGGTTAGCATAATGTCAACTTAACCAGAAAGAAAAGAGTTTTAGTTTTCAAGGATGATAGCTCTTTTCTCTGTTCATTTGGGGATATGAGTTTATCTCTATTTGGGACGTTAGCATGTCACCTCAGCTGATGTGTGCGTAATACTGACAAACTGCTCTGTTGTCAGACGTGTTATTTTCAGATTACATGTTAAACGACAGCTCTGATTGTCTGTTTGGATCAAAACAAAGAATCCCATGACATTCTTGAGGAAAGCAAGAAGATGTGTTGCAAACTTTCATCATTCAGTCAATACCAACAAAAGACATGTACCAGACAGTTCAATTATTGTGAGTCATATGATACCACTTTGTATAAATCAGCTGCCATGCTTGTGACAAAATAAAACAATGACTGCACTCCAAAGCTGTGAAGTATATTGAAACAGTCTTAGGATAAGAAAAACACACAATAAATGCAATATTTTCTTATTTCAGTTTAATCAATATCAGTTTAGCATTTTGTATTGATCATGAGATTAGCTCATTACTGGCAGCCAGCATAGGTCAATGAGAATAGGAATCATGGGTGAATAGGATTTATTACACATTAAGAGATAGGAACCATAATTACAGTCATTGAATCATTATGGCAGAGTAGAAAGTACATCAAAGCTGACACTTTGTACATCAATGTAATCAGTCCCATTTTCCTGCAATCCCACAAATTTATTTCACTAAAGTCCCCAACTAAGTTCTGTTGAAATCATTGATCGCTGCTTCCAGAAACCTCACAGCAAGTTCAAGGTCATTTCTCTAGACACACGTTTTCCTCAAATCCCCACTGTGTCTCTTACCCAAAACCTGAAATCTCTGTCCATTAGTCCTTGCACCATAAACCAATGAAACCAACTTATCTTCTATAAACCTGCCATGTATTTAAAACAGAGATAGATACCTTTTTGATTAGTAAGGCAATCAAAGGTTGGGGGAAAGGACAGGAGAATGCAGTTGAGAAACATATCAGCCATGATCAAATGGCAAATCAGAGTCAATGGGCTGAATAGCCTAATTCTGCCCCTGTATCTTATGGTCTTATGATCTTACTATTGTGTTACTCTCTTATCACTTCTCCCCACTGCCTAACCTTCTAGGGAAAGACTCCAGACTTTCAACATAGATAACAATAACACAAAATCTCAGGAACTATTCTGGTAAATCTCCTCTGTATCTTCTCAGGATCCTCACTTCCTTCCTAAAGTGTGGTGACTAGAACTGGCTGCGGCCTAACCAAAACTTCATAGACGTTCAGCAAAATCATTTTGTTTCTCAATCACTCTATTTTTGAAGCCCAAGATACCATATGTTTTGCTAACTACTTTTTCAAGATGTTCTGCCATCTTGAAGCAGCTATGCACATTGATACACAAATCTCTCCATGCCTTCACACTATTTAGAACTGTATCTCTTCCTCTCCCTTCCACCAAACATCCCACCTCTCAGCATTAACTTCCATCTAACATATGTCTGTTAACCTATCCATGTCCTGCTTCAATCAATCACTTGCCACACTTCCAAGGTGGCATCATTGACAATCTTTGAAATGTTATTCTACATTCAAATATCCAAGTCATTTATATATACAAAAACTAGTGGACCTAGTACTGGCCCTGTTGGATCATATTAATTAATTCAAATCTCTCCAAGTTTACTTTTTACTGTTATAGTTTTGGATGTAGGTTTGCTCGTCTGGAGGCTCACTGAAGATGTTACCTAGTATGGTGACGAAATGTCTGAAAATGAACTTTCCAGTTCAGCAAGCAAACCTAAGTCCAGAACCTCAACCTGAGCTACAAACCTTCTCAAAACTCGCTGTTATAGCTTCTAAAACCATACCTGTTGCTGAGGTTAAACTGACTGGCCCAGAGTTAGAAGGGGAATCTTTACGTCATTTCTTGAAATAGTGTGTCAAATTTGCCACTTGCCTCATCTTTAGAACCACATCATATCTAAAGAGATGTGACAGATTATGGCATGTACATCCAGTACAACCTCCCTTGTCTTAGGATACTCAAATTCAAAATGGGGGTGTGTGGGGGGGGGGGGTCAGGTAAATGAGATTGAGATGGGAATGGAGTGGTTAAGTTGAATGAAATTCACGTCTTTTGTAGAAGTCATCACCATGTTAGGGATGATGTCATCAGCGGCAGCATGTAAACACAGATTAACAATGTACTTCTGCTAGCACCTCCTGAGGTAAGAGTGTGTGATTTTTAGGGACAGAAGAAAAATAATCGCTAGAGGCATTGTGCCTCACTTAAGATATGAGTTCAACCAGATGACAGCAATCCTAATGAGATGAAGTGTAGTATTGTGGTACATAAGCCAAAGGGAATGGTAATTATCAAGTAAAGAAACAAATGAGGTGTCTATATGAAGTATTACTGGCTGAACAGTAACTTTCAGAATGGAACATAAAGAAAGAAACAAGAAAACAACAAATCATCAAAAAAAGAGACAAAATGGAGGCAAAATTTATGATCTAAAATTGTTCATCTCAAAATTGAATACAGAAGACTGTACAACCATAAGCAGACAATCTGAAAGATCACATTCAGACACACTCATTACAGAGTAACAGTGGACCTTCAGGCAGCAGCTCATATGGCTTTAGGTCAGGCCTGGTCCAGTTGGCTTGAATTTGAGAAGTGAGGATATAGTCAGGTCCTATCATAGCACCTGGAGGCAGCAACTTTCCAATCGACCTGTTCAGTGATGTTATTGCACAATTTTGTAGCAGCTGAGCCTCCTGACTCACAGATAGCTACCATGCACACAAAGGCCCTGGAGTGATATTGCTGGTACTGGACTTGGCTTGTATTCTCTGAATGCTTGCATTTATCAAGATTTTATGAACAGCTCCTTTAATACAGCTTCATCAGACACAAAAGTCTAGATTATGTTTCTTAATAGGACATGGGAGTAATATAGTGATTGCTCAGAGTGTTGTGAATGTGGACATCTATCTTGAATGAAGAAGCTAGCCAGTTCACCAGCACAGCTGGATGTTGAAATAACAGCAGCTCCAGACTTCCTGATGTGACCATAAAGATAATAAGATATTGGAGCAGAAGAAGGCCATTCTACCCATTGAGTCTACTCCACCAGTCAATGGAATCATGGTTGATCTGATAATGATCAATTCCACTTTCCTGCTGTTTCCCCATCACCATTCCCTCACTGACTAACAATCTTAATATCTCACTCTTAAATATACTTAATGACCCAGCCTCAACTGCCCTCTATGATAAACGATTCCAGAGATCCACTGCCCTCTGAAAGAAGACATTCCTCTTTATCTCTGTTTTAAATAAGTGCCCCCTTATCCTGTGATTATGCCCTCTGATTCTAGACTCACCTAGAAGGAACAAGAACTCTCAGCGTCTAACATGTCAAGTCCCCAAAGAAACTTGTATTTTTCTATAAGGTCGTTTCTCCTTTGTCTATATTCCTAATGCAGGCCTAAATATTTAACCTCTCCTCATAAAACCTCTCCTCCATGCCCGGTGTCAGCCTAGTGAACTTTCTCTGGACTGTCTTCAATGCTGGTTCTATGCATCTTAGATAAGCGAGGTGCAGAGAAGACGCAATAGATTTCTATCAGATCAACACATTCTGTACGTAGTTCGCACAGCATTGCGACTTGTAAATTGGGTACAATCTAAAGAACGAATCAAAGTACACCAAAGTGATTGTAACAGAAACGAAAGCTAGTCCGTAAAGACGTATATAAGCTTGGCCTGAAATATGGAGCCTATGTGCCCTTAGTTATTGATGTGAATTTTCTTGCGGGTATTCACACTCTCCCTCTAGCTCTGAGGGAAATAATCACCTGCAGGAATCCCTGTATGTGCCCTGTCCAGTCTGCCCAGGTCCTCTCGGCATCTGCATAGGGAACCGCTCCCTCTTGGCTCTTTTCCGTGTGCACATTTCGCTGGTGTCCTTACATCTCACGTGGGGAGAGCAGCACAATATTCACCAGAGAAACCGGAATCGAGGAAACTGCCAATATAAAAAAAGTACTAGTCATCACCCCGTGAAACACAATAGCACCACACGAATGGAGTAAATCCATCTTCCACCACCACCCCCAAAAGAAAACTCTTCAACCGAAAATATTTCACAATTTACAGAGTAACATTGGCGCCAACCATTGTTCTAACGGGAGGAGGGAGGAGGAAGCCGCTTATTTCTTTTTCCCGTACAATACAGATGTTAGCTCCGCAATTAGATTGTTAGGATGCCAACTTTCTTCACTAGACGCACTCACTGACGATTTTCTAACATACATTTGCTGCAAAAGAGGTGAACACGTGTGTCACAGGATAGTATTTAGAGTCATAGAGATGTACAGCATGGAAACAGACCCTTCGGTCCAACCCGTCCATGCCGACCAGATATCCCAACCCAATCTCGTCCCACCTGCCAGCACCTGGCTTATATCCCTCCAAACCCTTCCTATTAATCTGCTTTCAACATGACGGATGGGGGATTTCAAGACGGGGAGGCATATTTTTAAGCGGAGAGAAATGTTAAAAAGACATGAGAGGTGTTTTTTTTTTAAACAGAGGGTGGGTTTCGCGTGTGGAATGGACTTCTTGAAGAAGTGTTGGATGTGGGCACAGTTAGAACATTTAAACGACACTTAGTGTAGCTAAGTAAATGACTAAGAGGGATATGGGCCAGGAGTCGGCAGGTGGGACTTGTTTCGTTTGGGATTATGTTCGTCATGGACTTGGTTAGACCGAAGGGTCTGTTTCCTTGCTGTATGACCCTACAAATCCGAGAAATAAGAAACAAACCAAAACTAGCAATATTCAGGGAACCATGAGACCATAACGAACCTCAGCAGGTCTGTTAGCATCTGTGGAGAGAGACACATCCAGGAGGGTCACTGGACTAGAAACATTAACAGCATTTATCTCTCCCCAGATGCTGCCAGAGTCGCTGGGGTTGTGTTTTTGTTTCAGGATCCAAACTCCCCACGTTTGTGTTTTTGTTTAAGGGAGAAGTGAGTTTGAATTCTCCCGGCGAACGGAACAGGTAAAACCAGGAGAAATGTGTTAGGCTGCACCCGACTTTTCGTTATGCCTTGGGAACAATCAGGACGAAACATTGTGTTCTTAGCTGTTTATTGGAAAGGGCGAAAATGTCGTTGGGAGCGTCTCTGAGCCTGGCGATTCGACTGGCGCTCCAGAGGCGTTTTCTCATTCCTAAACTCTGAAGTTAACCGATACAAGCACATGCTCTAATCTGAACCCCACAGTCTCACCTATCACCCCCAGTACCGCATTTTCATTCCGATATTCCCTCTTCACTTTGCAAAAATATTGGAGATTGTCCACTGGCTTTCGTCCGAGAATTCCTGAGGAAGGGTCACTCGACTCGAAACGTTAATTCTGATTTCTCTCCACCGATGCTGCCAGACCGGCCGAGCCTTTCGAGCAATTTTTGTTCCTGTTTCTTGTTTACAGCATGCGCTGTTCTTACGGACTTCACACAGGGGAAGCAATTCTGTTAGTAATCTCCATCAGCGCCACAATCACCATTCCATCTCCCTATCCCTGACCTAGAGTTCAACTCAAAGTTTGCAGAAAGTTGGCAAATAGAGAAAAAAAGTTAATGAACTTGATTGGATGTTTCACGCTCAGATATTTGTAGTCAATTATAAATACTCTTCACATAAAAGGGCGATATGTTCGACAGGATTGGAACAGAAACGGATAACGCTAGCAATCTAACGGCGAACTTGCCGATGAAATGCCCAAATCAAAAGCTTGTCGAGGTCAGATTAGCATATGCACATTTTGAAGAGAAAGTCTAGAATACTATTATGTCAGTTATATTTGAAGATCTGTTTGAATTGAGTTCATTTTGCAATAGCAGAACGTCCATGGTAATAGAGTGCGATAAAATTGGAACGTTAAGCTCGCCATAAAGAGCTGTGTTCCCTACAAAACTCTCAAATCACGCTCAATACTGCACTGTCACTGTAACTGATAACGGTAAAGAGTGGGACTGAAACAGCCATTGCAAGTAAACGACCTCGTAAAATGTTCATAACGCCGACAAGCTCCAATCATGCTCTCTAATCGCCATCGTCAATGTCTGGAAGCACTTTGGGGAAAAATAGGCTTTCTTTCCCGGCTGCCCAGAGCCTGCCTGTCCTTTGGCTTGTCCTTTCATCTCGGCTTTGTAGTTATCTTTTAGTCGAACTCTATTTGATTAGCAGCCTCTTGAATACAGCTCACTGGCTTGACCTGTGGGACTTCCTTGTCAGAAGGACACGTTAAAACCTCAGTGGTTAGCACTGCTGCCTCACAGCGCTCGGGAAGCGGTTTCGATTCCAGCTTTGTACTGGCTGCCTGTGTAGAGCTCTCCCTGTGCCTGCGTGGGTTCCCTCTCGCAGTGTAAAGGTACGCAGGTAAAATGGACTGGACGTGGCTTTAAAGAAAGACCGTGGAGGTTGGTGCACTGGGTTGGAGGGTCGATGCAGACTCAATGGGCCGAATGGCCTCTTTCTGCGGTGCTATACAACTGGATGCAAACTGCCTTCTCAACTCCCAGTTTTGTGTCTGGATGGATGGTCCGAGTTCTACATTTTGCAAACATTCCAAACCATTGTCAGAGCTCCGGCTGCACACATCAAACCCCGAGAGAGTGAGAATAAGCCTGTAGCTTTAAAAACTCCTCATCCCTCTATTCTGTTCCCGAACCTTTGAATTGTTCAAAGGAATATTTGCCATTTCATACAGATAAAAAGGAGACTCTTCCGCGCAGGTCTCTTGGAGGACGGTTTCGCTGCAGTTCCAGCTTTGATTTGACTTTATAAGACTTTGGGCGAGACAACAGGAGTGTGGGAATCATTCGACAGCTCTTTCGAAGAGCTAACATAGGCACGATGTGATTCCCTTCTGTGCTGCTTGGTTCCTTCATCATTCTGGAATTTACAATTGGGGCACTATGCAAGTGATATCTCTTTCAATCCCATTTTTAAGACCATCTTTCTGGACATATTCTCAAATTCTTAAACGGTTAAAATCCCTTTAAAATGATATGGCATGGTAAACAGCCGTTTGCGGTAAAACATTCTCTGTTCCATGTCACCCTGTGAAAAGGCTTCTCATTGCGGACCGAGTCTGTCCTGCAAAATCTTCAACCGGTCTGTCCTTATTGCAATTTCGCTAACCAATCTAAAACTATGTACCAACCTTTTCCTAGCTGCAATCAGTTCTGAAGAAGGATTACTGGACCCGAAGTATTAACTCGGCTTCCTCTGCACAGATGCTGCCAGAACTGGTGAGTTTTCCCAGCAATTTCTGACTTTTGAAACTCTCTCAGAACTTTGCATCAATTTGCAAACATCTTGGACCCCCTGGGCGAGAGGAGATTTCTTTTAGACTTACTTCACATCAAAAGCCTTTAATCTCGGGACAAACTGTAGCTATGTTGTCGCATGAATCCAAGTGCCATGTTTTACCAAGTCTACGATCGCAACTTTCAAAGTCCTTGCTCGAGCCAACATTAAACCTCGTACTTATTATACTTCAAGTGTTGGTGCATCTCCTCCTCCTCCTCCTCTCTGTTACCCCGCTACCCTCAGTTTTGCCGGTCATGGTTTGAATAACCTTCCTATTACAGGGTATCCAGAACAATATGTAACACAACCTTTCCAACTACGGCCTAGCCAATGCTGGTCTCCTCTTATATTAATCTGTAAATTTTCTCCGTTTAAACTGAAACGAAATTATTTCTCAATCATATAACACATCGTTTGAACATTATTTTCCTCTATGTGTGTGATTTCCCAACAGTCATTGCTGAGTAGAGTTGGATCGACCAAACGTACTTTTACCAAAGGTGAGCCCCATTTCATAATCGCATGGTGAACTGCGAAATGTGTACATAAATTCTTAATGCCAATAGTTTAATCATAAACATGATGCATTTATTTCAGTCGTTTTGGCCAACGGTCCAAGATCAGCCGTGTGTCTACGCGGTTACAGAAACCCCAAACAGCAACATTTAAACTGAGCTGAATAATCTGAGGTGAAATACTTGGGGTTTTGTCACATGGAACGGTATCTCGAGTAGCACCAGCTGCCTTAAGCACCTTTCTAACTCGGCGACGTCTGTATATTGCTACAAACTGCAGGTATTTCCTTTCCCCAGTAACGTCTTCACTGATTACTTCCACAGCAGCCCACTAAGCCGCTGCCCCAATCCAATTTTACATGCTAACCTCTTCTGTGGGAGATTATCAAAAGTCTTCTGAAAGCCCAAGAAAACCACACTCACTGACTCCCTCTCAACAATTCTGCAAGTTGCATCCAGTATATCCCTCACCCGGTAAAATAACCACTGGCTGGGAAAAGTTCGATTCTCTTCTTTTCAAGAATAATCATTTATTTCTAATCATTTGTACAAGCTCCTCCACACTTCGTGGTTTACATTCAGATAAATTCAACTGCTATATTCAGTTTTGATAGCAAAGAAGCAAAAGAGATGTATTTAAAGTACATCGACTTGCAGCTGTTAAATCTGCAGTGCAGTTCATGCGTTCACAGAATGATCAGCTAATATACAACAGGGATCAGATAGTAGTTGTTTCAGTGAAGACTTCAATTTGTATCACACAGTCATCCGTAACCGCATTCAGGCCAAATATCTAAACAAAACCCCAAAGAACTGTGGATGCTGTAAATCAGAATTTGCTGGAAAAGCTCAGCAAGTCTGGCAGCATCTGGGGAGAGAAATCAGAGTTAACGTTTCGGATCAGAACTACAAAAATCTCTACACGCATTCCTAATCCTCGGCCCCCTTTCCCTGAAGTACCTGTTTTACCAAAGCACTCAAGAGTCGACTGCTTATTGTCTTAATATCCGAATCTCAACGCCATGTCTCACATAACTGGAAACAGTAAGACAAATTCAGTATATACTGAACGATATCAGTTTGAAGCTGGAACAAACAAATTGCCTTCACCATGTGCGAATAATGAGGTTTGTCTCTTGCGTAAGCCTCCGCCCATAAAAGAAAGATATTACACATCATCTGTGAACCGAGCAGTACATCTGGGAGAGTTATCCCCCACAAACCCTGGGTACCACAGAGTGTGCAGAGATGTGGGTTGCACTGTGAAAAGTCATGGGTGTGAAACAGTGACGTGGGGGGGGGGGGGTCTGAAGTCTTTTTTTTGGCTTTAAAATGAACTAATGATGGAAGAGACAGAACCATCGGTCGGATTTTATGCTTCGTCCTCAAACCTGTAAGAAATCAAACCTGTTGTATAAGGCAATGGCTATGAGGGGGTGAACGTTCATGTTAACTTACTGATATCACACACAGTCCGTATAACAGTCATAGAATCATAGAGATATACAGCATGGAAACAGACCCTTCGGTCCAACTCGTCCACGCCGATCAGTTGCCCGTTAGGTCACTTTTAAATCTTTCCCCTCTCACCTTAAATCTATGCTCTCTAGTGTTAGGCTCGCTGACCCTGGGGAAAATACATTGACTATTCACCCCATCCAAGCCCCTCATGATTTTGTAAACCTCTATGACAGCCCTCAACCTCCGACGGTCCAGGAAAAATAGCCCCAGCCAATTTACCATTCCTCAGCCCATCTAATCAAGATCATTTTATACGCTGACGTATCGCTTGGTATTGCAGAGAATTCCACAGTCTCACCACACTCTCTGGGTACAGAAATTTCTCCTTATTTTTGTCCAAAATGGCATTCCTTAGAATGGGATCTTTGGTTCTGGATTCCTCAGTTATCTGGAACATCCTTCCTGCATGGACACTGATTCTATTAGTATTTTGTGGGTTTCAGTGAGATCCCATTTAATCTAACTGATCTAGTGGCTCTTCATACACCAGTCCACCCATTCCAGGAATCAGTCTGGTAAACCTTCGCTGCGTTCCATCTATAGCAAGAACATGTTCCTCAGATAGGGAAACCAAAACTGCACACAATTCTCTCAGTACAGTCTCACCAAGACCCTGTAGCAAGGCATGCCTGCTCCTGTATTTGAATCCTCTCACTACCAAGGCCAACATACCAATTACCTTCTTCACAGTCTGTGGCACCTGCACCTTACTTTCAGTGACTGGTGTTCAAGGACACCCAGATCTCACTGCACTTCCCCCTTTCCCAAACTCTAACTACTCTGTTAATAATCTGTCTTCTTGTTTTGCTATCAAAGTGCTATCTCACATTTATCCCCATTACGCTGTATCTGTCATACATTTGCTCAGTCACTCAACTTGTCCAAATCACACTGCAGATTCTTTGCAGAACCTCAAAGTTCACCTTTAACCCAGCTTTGTGTCTTCTGAAAACTTGGAGACATTATATTTAATTACCTTATTTAAATTATTAATGTATATTGTGAATAAATGTTGTCTCAGCACTGACCACTGCAATGCCCTACTAGTCACTGCCTGTCATTTGGAAAAAGTCAGTTTTATTCTGACTCTTTGTTTCCTATTTGCTCATTAGTTCTCTATCGATATCACTGCACTAGCCCCAATCCAATTTTACATGCTAACCTCTTCTGTGGGAGATTATCAAAAGTCTTCTGAAAGCCCAAGAAAACCACACTCACTGACTCCCTCTCAACAATTCTGCAAGTTGCATCCTCAAAGAATTCCAATAGATTTATCAATCATAATTCCCATTTTGTTAGTCTGCACTGATTCTGCCCAATCTTGTGACTGTTTCCCCAGTGGTCCACTATTAAACATTTTATAATGAACAATAACATTTTCCCTACTGCTCCAGTCAGGCTAACCACTTTACAATTTTCTGTTATCTCTCTGACTCTTGTTTTATACATGGGTTAACATTAGCTACCTCCAATCCATTGGAACTGCTCCAGAATCTCCAGAATTTTGAAAGATCATTACCAATGCATTCATTGTTTGGGATTACTTTCTTAACTACTCTGGAATGTAGATTATAAGGCCCTATGGACTATCAGCCTTTAATTCCATTGGCTTACCCAATGCCATTTCCCTACTAATACTGATTTCCTTTAGTTCCACCCTCTCACTGGACTTCATGTTCCCAATGTTTTAGGGATATTATTTATATTCTCCTTAATCAAGGCATAGTATGAGTATATATTTAATTAGTTTGACATTTTTCAATCCCTGTGAGGATAACTTTCCATGTTTCTGACTTTAAGGGACACACATTTTGTCTTCACAAACTGATAGTTCTCACAATCAGTTTACATGTTCCACATCAAGCTGACTCCCTTATACTTATTCCCCCTCTTAATCAATCCTTTTGTCCTCCTTTGCTGAAATTTAAATTGCTTCCTGTCCTGAAGTCTGTTGCTTCTATTGGCTGAGTTACCTGCCTCTTCTTTGGATCTAATACCATCTCTAATTGCTTTTATTAGCCATGGTGGGGTCCCCATTCCCGTTTTATGCATGTGTCAGACAGGAATAAACAATTGTTGTAATTCACCTATGCACTCTTGAAATGTTCACCATTGCCTATCCACCATTATTTCTTGAAGTAACATTCTCCAATTTATCATTGCCAGCTTGCACCTCATACCATATTAATTTCCTCTAGTTAGATTCAGGCTCTTAGCCTCAGAATTAACTATATCACTCTTCATCTTAATGAAGAATTCTATCACATTATGGTCACTCTTCCCCATGGGGCCTCGAACAGCTGCTTTGCCAATTATTTATTTCTCATTGCACAACACACAAGTCTAAGATGGCCTGTTCTCTAGTTGGTTCCTTAATGTATTGATCCAGAAAATCATTCTGTACATACTTCAGGAATCCGTCTTCTATTGTATTATTATAACTTGATTTGTGAAATCTATATTCAGATTCAAGTCGTCAATATTTACAGCTGTACCTTTATAAATAAAGGGTAGTGATCAACACAGTTTTAGGAAATAGTGATTGATTTTCCACAGGGCTCATTTTGGTGTCTCTTGTTAATTGTGCTATTTATTTTTGATCTCAATTTGAACAATCACAGCCTCATCCTATTGAAGACAGCCTTCGATAAACCTAGAGTCTTAGTCACTGTTACACATTTTGCCTTTTCAAACTTATTTTGAATTCAATCATGTGATGGCCACTGACCGTGAGGTTGTTTAGTACATGAGACATTCTCCTTCTGAATGTATGGGATGGGCTGAATGGCTAAAATTGTTGATAATATTCGACAGCTGCATGACCTTGGTTGAGTCCTGCGAACATTCCCATACATGCCGCAGGATGTACAGCCAAAACTTGTTTTCAGTACTTGCAAGCTGCTGGTTTTCTGTATCTGCTTTTCTGTACTGGCTGTTTGTTCCACTCAAAAAGAGAGAAAGTGTCATTCTGAGTTTTTGGACTTTACCTCTGACCAGGATCGCGAATGGTGTCAGGAACAAACCTAAGTCTACAGTCCAGCCATCGACCGAGGAATCCCCAATGTGCAGGAGGGAGTGAGGCTTATTGTTTTCTTTTCCTTCCTTTTTCATCTTCATTTATTACTGAATAGATGATCACAGTTCACTCTTTTATTTTTTCTTCCATTTCTATCTTTTATTTTCACTCAATAAATATTCCTATTTAAGCAAATTGCTGTGTCATGACTTCTCTTAAGTTCATTTAATTGAATGCGAAAAGAACAGCTTGGATGCACTCTCTGATAGAAGACACTGCACCATCTGGTCCAACTGGATGCTCGGCTGCCTGTCCTCAAAGTTGGGCACCAATTTTGCCTTATCTGCCATATTTGGGGCAAATTTCACAACGTGCACAGTTGTGGACTTTTAAAGATGCACAGCAACTTTTAAAGATGGCAGGGGTGCCAGGGATGCCAGTTTATACCAGGGTAATTGGGCAATGGTGCTGATTATTGTGGTGCTGGCAGATCAGGAGGGCAGTGCTGAGTTGGTGGCCTGGGACTAGGATAATGTGGGGAGAGGCGAAATGAAGAAGCTGTTGAAATCCACATTTATCTCGTGTGGTTGCAGTGTCCCAAGGTGGAATATGATTCCTCCAGGCATTGGGTGGTGAGAGTTTGGCAATTGAGGAGACCCAGGACCTGCATGCCCTTGATGGAGTGGGAGGGGGAGTTGAATTGTTCAGTCACAGGGTGGTAGGGTTGGTGGGTGTGGGTATCCTCTGAAATGATCACAAGTAGGCGTCCTGTCTCCCCAACATAGAGGAGACCATATCAGGTACAATGGATACAGTTGATGACATTGGTGGAGCCACAGGTAAATTTCTGCTGGATGTGAAAAGACTTTTTAGGGCCTTGGACAGAGGTGAGGGGAGTGGTGTGGGTGCAGGTTTTGCATTTCCTGCAGTGGTAGGGCAAGGTGCCAGGAGTGGAGTTTGGACTAGTTGGGGTCGTGGACCTGATGAGGGTATTGTGGAGGGAATGGTCTCTCCAGAACACTGATAGGGGTGGGGAGGGAAATATGTCTCTGGTTGTGGGGTCTGTTTGTAGGTGGCAAAAGTGATGGAAGAAGATGCAATGTATATAGAAGTTGGTCAGGTGGAAGGTGAGGACCAGGGGGTTTCTGTCCTTGTTGTGGTGTGAGGGGTAGGGTTCAAGGGCGGTAGTGCGGGAAGTGGAAGAGATGCGCTGGAGAGCATCATCAACCACATGGGAAATTGCGAGCTTGGAAGAAGGACATCATTTGGGATCTTCTAAGGTGAAATTGGCCATCCTGGGAACAGATGCAGCGGAGGCAGAAGAGTTGGGAATAAGGGATGGCATTTCTACAAGTGGTAGGGTGGGAGGAGGTGTAGTCTAGGTAGCCGTGGGAATCTATGGGCTTGTAGTAGATGTCCGTGGTTAGTTGGTCACCGGAGATGGAAATAGATAGGTCGAGGAAGGGGACGGAAGCGTCCGAGATAGTCAAAGTGAATTTGAGGTTGGGGTGAAAGGTGTTGGTGAAGTGGATGAACTGTTCAACCTCCTTATGGGAGGACGAGGTAGTGCTGATACAGTCATTGATGTAGTGGAGGAACAGGTGGGGGGTGGTGCCGGTGTAACTGTGGAAGATGGACATTCCACGTACCTGACATAGAGGCAGGTATAGCTGGGACCCATGCGGGTGCCCATGGACACCCCTTTGGTTTGGAGGAAGTGGTAGGATTGGAAGAAGTTGTTAAGGGTGAGGACCAGCTCAGCCAGATGGATGAGGGTGTCGGTGGAAGAGTACAGTTGGGATGGCATGAGAGAAAGAAATGGAGGGTTTGGAGGTCTTCGTTGTGGCAGATGGACATCGACAACAAGCCTACTGACTCCCATAATTACCTGGACTACACCTCCTTCCACCCTGCCTCCTGTAAAAATGCCACCCTTATTCCCAATTCCTCCGCCTCTGCTGCATCTATTCCCAGGATGACCAATTCCACCGTAGAAAATCCCAGATGCGTCCTTCTTCCAAGCTTGCAATTTCTCTTTCCATGTGGTTGACGATGCTCTCCAGCGCATCTCCACCAATTCCAGCGCCACCGCTCTTGAACCCCACCCCTCCTAACACAACAAGGACAGACCCTTCCACTCCACCAACCTCTGCATACATCGCATCATCCTCTGCCACTTCCAACACCTACAAACAGATCGCATGACCAAAGATATACTTCCCTCCCTACCCTTATCAGTGATCCAGAGAGACCATTCCCACTGCAAGTCCCTCATCAGGTCCACACGCCCCACCAGCCCACATCTCACTCCTGGCACCTTCCCCTGCCACCAAAGGAAGTGCAAAACCTGCACCCTCACCACTCCCCTCACCTCCATCCAAGGCCCTAAAGGATCCTTCCACATCTGACAGAAATTTACCTGTGCCTCCATCAATGTCATCTACTGTATCAGTTGCACCTGATGTGGTCTCCTCTACATCAAGGAGACAGGATGCCAACGCGAATCATTTCAGAGAACATCTCTGGGACACCCGCACCAACCAACTCCACTGCCCTGTGGCTGAACACTTCAGCTTCCCCTCCCACTCCATCAAGGACATGTAGGTCCTAGGCCTCCTCCATCGCCAAACCCTTGCCACCCAACTCCTGGAGGAAGAATGCCTCATATTCCACCTTGGGGCGCTGCAACCACACAGGACCAATGTGGATTTCAACAGTTTCCTCATTTCCCCTGTCCCAGCATTATCCCAATCCCAAGCCACCAACTCAGCATCACCTGCCTGACCTGTCCATCACCTTTTCCATCTATCTGCTCCACCCTCCTCTCCAACCTATCCCCTTCTCCCTCACCTTCACCTACCTTTCTATTTCTCAACTACCTTCCCCCCCAACCCCACTCCCCTCCCATTTATCTCTCAGACCCCGGCCCACAAGCCTCATTTCTGATGAAGGGCTTATGGCCAAAAAGTCAATTCTCCTGCTCCTCAGATGCTGCCTGACCTGCTGCGCTTTTCCAGCACCACACTCTTGACTCTCTCCAGCATCTGCAGTCTCACTTCCTTGAAATTGTTACTTAGCCAAAAAGACTACTTGTAATAAATGAAAATCCAACATTAAAACCGAACTGCCTTTATCACATTCTTACTTGATTTCTACATTAATGCATTCATATTAACTAGTTAATTCATATCAATTAATTCTTATGAGTTAATACATTGATTAATATATTGAAATTAGTTAATCCTTAATTACTGGTGTTACTATTCATCACCAGGTTCCATATCTCCTTTAATACACAATACCAAAAATGCAATAAGATATAATAAAGTGAAGTATATGCGTGACGATGCTGTCACTTTAACAAGGTTATTTTGTCCTTGTGGTTTTTAAAGGGGAGTCGTAAAGGCAAAGGAGTCTGGGAAAAGCCTCATTTAACAATGGCCGGGGAGTGGCCATTTCTCTCAGTTCAAGTCTTTTCTAGTTTGGTTTAGGTGTAGCAGCCAGAAAATGCTGGAGTCCAGGAAAGGTTTCAAGCTTTAGCAGATGATTGCTGACTGACTTTTCCTCTCTGAAATCTCATTGGAGGTTGTTCCCTCCTGTCTATAAGAACCTGTGTTTGAATTTACCATTTCATCAAGGAGTATGTTTATGGAATGTTACTACTGTTATGGACTAGGCCAGACCACTCAAAATATTCTTAAGCAGGCAGCCTCAGACCATAATTTTGCAATTCATTTCAGCAAGTGTACAGTGAAAATTACCCAGAGTAAGATAACTAGGTTGACGACTAGATTTTAAAACAGACAAAAACTTATTCACAAAATTACACAATGAAACACAAAGCACAAAATAAGGAACCCCTACAGAACTCAACCTATCCAACTAGACTTAATTATGCTGTGGCTACACAACAGTCCCAATAATCAAACTCACTTTAAAAGCCTGTATAAATGGAACACATGCTTACAGGTTGAAATTGAGTTGAGAAAAGAGAGAGAGTTTCCACACAGCTCCCTGCTGAATTTCCCAGTTCAAGACTGAACTAAAACTGCTTAGCTCAGCCCAGCTAGAGAGCTGACCACACCATTCTCTTTATACAGGCAATTTCTAAAGCATGACCACTTCGGCCTGAAGTCTCATTTGTTTACATGCAAACAAACGGTCTCTCAAAATCCTTTTCATCTCTGTACCAAACCAGACTGATCAGAGCCAGGCCTGATTTATTGTCCCTCTGAAAAAAAATCAAGAACTGATCTCCTTGAGCCATGGAACAGCTTTTAGAAAAAAAAGGGACTAGCTTTGTGACACCTCCCCCCTTAAAATAATGAACCATCAATCCCAAAAGGTGGCTTAACTTTTAACCCTCTAAAACCTGGTTAGTAGGCTAAACACATAACTACACTATAGTAACTATAAACATGCAAATGTGCACAACCACAGGCAAATTCAGGCCACGGTACAACCACCACCGAACTCCTCTGTATCTCATTCGAGTCTCAATTACGCATTGGCAATCACACTTTCGTGACCTGCCACATGCACAATTGTCAAACTCAACAAAAAGCTCCATCTAAACAGTCTGGCATTTTTGTCCTTAAATTTTTCCACAAATGCCAATGGGTTTTAATCAGTGTCTCAGGTGCATTGCTGGTAATATAAACACTGAAATGTTGCAATACCAAAACCTAGCCTAAAATCTCTTTTTCCACCATTGAATATTTCTGTTGATGAACATTCAACTTCGTGGAAAAATACCCGATGGGTCTTTCTATCCCCTCGTCATCTTCCTGCAGGAGCACTGCACCAACACCCACAATACTGGCATTGATAGCCACCTTGAAAGGCATCATCTAATCTGGTGTGGCTAATAATGGGGCAGTGATTAACACAATTTTTAGGCTGTCAAATGCCTTTTGACAGCCCACTTTCCACTGAAACATCTTGCCCTTTTTTAACAATTCAATGAGTGGAGCAGCCACACTGATGATGTTCGGCACAAACTTTCGGTGGAATCCACTCAATTCCAGGAACAGAGGACTGCTTTTTTCATCGACAGTGTGGGAAATTCCCCAAATACTTTCATTTTTGCATCCCATGGGGCTGTTTGTACATGACCAACAACATGGCCCAAGACGGTGACTTGGGCTTCGGCAAATTCACTTTTAGCTAGGTTTACCACCAAGCCTGCCTTCCAAAGTTGATTGAACAAGTCCAATAAATGCTGTAAATGTTCCTTCCATACGTGACTAAAAATCAACAGATCATCAATATATACCACACAGTTGGGTAATCTGGCAATGACCTTATTAGTCAGTCTCTAAAATGTGGCTGGAGTGTTTCTCATACCAAATGGCATGACTTTGAACTGATATAGTCCATCTAGCATCATGAAAGCTGAAATTGCCTTTGCTCTCTCTGACAGAGGTAATTACTCTGAGCAAGTCCAACTTAGAAACATAAATTGTTTGTCCCACATTTTCAACAGTCCTCCAAACATGGAATTGGATATGCATCAATCTTTATAAATGCATTGACTTTGCGACAGGCCACACATAACCATCAGGTACCATCTGGCTTTGGCACCATGGCTATGGGTGAGCTCCAGTCACTGTAACTCACTTCAAATATGCCATCTTGGAGCATGTGCTCTATCTCCTTCTGAACCTGCGCCAACTTTAGAGGGTTATGCCTATTAGGATGTTGCTTAATTGGAACAGCATCTCCTATATCGACATCATGCAGAGTTAGGTTAGCACTTCCCAGTTTATTACCACATATTTCTCCATGTGATAGTAATAACCCTTTCAGGTCATTTTGATTTTCTTGTGGAAGGCAACTCAATAATTCATCCCAATTTTTGACAACTTCCTCATTGTCCAATGTGATTTGAGGAATGTGCAATTCCGAATCCTCTGAACTTGGTTCTTCCCTCTGTGCTGTAATCATTAATACCTTCTCCTCTTGCTTTCCTTTCCTATCAAAATGCCTTTTGAGGATATTCACATGACACACTCTGTGAGATTTCTTCCTGTCTGGAGTCCTTATCAAGTAGTTCACCTCACTCAATTTCCTCTTGATTTGATAAGGTCCACTAAACCTGGCTTTTAAAGGCTCACCTGTTACTGGAAGTAACACCAATACCTTATCCCCAATTGCAAAATTTCAAATTTGTGATTCCTTATCTGTTTCCTGTTTCATTGCATACTGTGATACTTTTAAATGCTGTCTAGCCAATTCTCCAGCTCTATTTAATTGTTCTCTGATTGCAAAAAGTACAAACAGAACTCCCTTATCCCAAGGGTAATTCTGACCGTAGGCCTTCAACATGGTCTTTAGTGTTTGATGCCATCTCTCTCGTGCTGTCTGCGATTCTAGATGGTATGCAGTAGATTTGAATTGCTTTATTCCCAAGTTATCCATAATCTCCTTGAATAGTTTGGATGTGAAGTTTGATCCTTGATCTGACTTTGATCTCTGATGGCAGTCCATATTTAGTAAAAGAAATTAAGTAACTCTTCTACAACCCTTTTAGTTGTGATGTTACATATTGGGTTTGCCTCTGGAAATCTAGTTGACACATCCATTATTGTTAATAAATACTTATTCCCATTTTTTGTTTGAGATGGGGGACCTATGCAATCAGTCAAGACTGTTATGAAAGGTTCCTCAAATATTAGAATAGGTCTTAAAGGTGCAGGTTTTATTACTGCCTGTGGTTTTCTGATTAGCTGACATGCATGACACATCTGACAAAATTCAACTACATCTTTGTGTAGTCCAGACCAGGAAAAATGTCTTTGCATTTTAGCCTGTGTTTTTCTCATCCCTAAATGACCTCCAAGTAGTAGCTCATGTGCCATTTGCAGCAGCTTCTTTCTATACTCTACTGGCAAAACAATTTGATGAATCTCTGCCCATTTCTCAGTTGTTTGAATGTGTGATGGTCTCCATTTCCTCATTAAGACATCATTTGTTAAGTAATAACATACAGGAATGCATTCACTTTCTTTTTTTGTAAATGCCTTTTGATATAACTGTTTTAACACCTCATCTTTCTGCTGTAATTCAATCAGCTTAGTAAGGCTAAAGATACTGGCATGCTTACCTATTTGCTCCTTCTCTGTTCCACTTATCTGATCAAAGAAACTTTCAGATAACCCTATGTTAGCTTCCTTATTTGTGCCTTTCGATCTCTCCTGCTTCAGCTTGTGTCTCTGTGATCTTGTGATCACACAATCAGGGAAAATTCCTAAATAAACATTCTCCAGGTCTTCAGTTACCTGCATCTCGACTGGCTTTTCAACAAGAGTAGGCAGCATGCCTACTGGTGAACAGCTATATCATTTACAAGGACAAATTGTATTCGTGGAGCTGAGAGTTTGCCCAGTACTCCTACCACAAATTTTCCATTCTTCTCTGGACTCTCTAGCCTCACTTTACATAACTGAGCACTTTTTGTCTCACCATGAATTCCTGTTACCAGCACTTTTTCTTGAAATAAGACCATAAGACATAGGAGTGGAAGTAAGGCCATTCGGCCCATCGAGTCCACTCCGCCATTCAATCATGGCTGATGCGCATTTCAGCTCCACTTACCAGCGTTCTCTCCGTAGCCCTTAATTCCTCTAGACAACAAGAATCTATCAATCTCGGCCTTGAAGACATTTAGCGTCCCGGCTTCCACTGCACTCCGTGGCAATGAATTCCACAGGCCCACCACTCTCTGGCTGAAGAAATGTCTCCGCATTTCTGTTCTGAAATGACCCCCTCTAATTCTAAGGCTGTGTCCACGGGTCCTAGTCTCCTCGTCGAAC
>NC_057713.1:39136217-39159886 GCF_004010195.1 Chiloscyllium plagiosum | reverse complement strand
GGACCAAAACTGGACATAGTACTCCAAATGGGGCCTAACCAGAGCTTTATAAAGTCTTAGTAGTACATCTCTGCTTTTGTATTCCAACCCTCTTGAGATAAGAGACAACATTGCATTCGCTTTCTTAATCATGGACTCAACCTGCATGTTTACCTTTAGAGAATCCTCGACTAGCACTCCCAGATCCCTTTGTGCTTTGGCTTTATTAATTTTCTCACCATTTAGAAAGTAGTCTATGCTTTTATTCTTTTTGCCAAAGTGCAAGACCTCGCACTTGCTCACGTTAAATTCCATCAGCCATTTTCTGGACCACTCTCCCAACCTGTCTAGATCCTTCTGTAGCCTCCCCACTTCCTCAGTACTACCTGCCTGTCCACCTAACTTCGTATCATCGGCAAACTTCGCTAGAATGCCCCCGGTTCCCTCATCCAAATCGTTAATATATAATGCGAACAGCTGTGGCCCCAGCACTGAACCCTGCGGGACACCGCTCGTCACCGGCTGCCATTCTGAAAAAGGACCTTTTATCCCAACTCTCTGCCTTCTGTTAGATAGCCAATCCTCAATCCATCCCAGCAGCTCACCTCGGACACCATGGGCCCTCACCTTGCTCAGCAGCCTCCCGTGTGGTACCTTATCAAAGGCCTTTTGAAAGTCTAGATAGACCACATCCATTGGGTTTCCCTGGTCTAACCTACTTGTTACCTCTTCAAAAAATTCTAACAGGTTTGTCAGGCATGACCTCCCTTTACTAAATCCATGTTGACTTGTTCTAATCAGACTCTGCTCTTCCAAGAATTTCGAAACCTCATCCTTAATGATGGATTCTAGAATTTTACCAACAACTGAGGTTAAGCTGATTGGCCTATAATTTTCCATCTTTTGCCTTGATCCTTTCTTGTACAAGGGGGTTACAACAGCCATCTTCCAATCATCCGGGACCTTTCCTGACTCCAGTGACTCTTGAAAGATCTCAACCAATGCCTCTGCTATTTCCTCAGCCACCTCTCTCAGAACTCTAGGGTGTATCCCATCGGGGCCAGGAGATTTATCAATTTTAAGACTTTTTAACTTTTCTAGCACTATCTCTTTCGTAATGGCAACCATACTCAACTCAGCCCCGTGACACCCTTTAATTTTTGGGATATTACTCATGTCTTCCACTGTGAAGACTGACGCAAAGTACTTGTTAAGTTCTCCTACTATTTCCTTATCTCCCATCACTA
This sequence comes from Chiloscyllium plagiosum, assembly GCF_004010195.1. Taxonomy (NCBI): domain Eukaryota; kingdom Metazoa; phylum Chordata; class Chondrichthyes; order Orectolobiformes; family Hemiscylliidae; genus Chiloscyllium; species Chiloscyllium plagiosum. The sequence goes on along the minus strand of NC_057713.1, from coordinate 39,158,660 downwards.
GGCTTCCTGCATCAGTTTGAAGTGGCCCAATGTCTACTTTTGCCTGTCATTTGTTTCTTATGTACTGAAAGAAACTTTTACTATTATTTCTAATATTACTGGCTAGCCTACCTTCATATTTGATCCTCTCCTTTCTTATTACTGAGTGCATATCTCCTCATCCTCAGCAATACAGACTGAGAGGATCCTGAGTCCCTTAATATTGTATCCTCCTTGCCTGTTACTCCTGGCCTATGTCAATAACCTTTATCCTTGCATGTATATTTTTTAAGCAGATCTGGCCCTTCCTCCTTAATCGACCGCTGATTATCTTGGACACTCTGAGGCAGTTGTCTAACTTCCCTTGCGCTTTTTGTTACTAGTCCAACAAAACTTCCAGGCTTATCTAGTTTTCCTACATCTGGCTTTCTCCTTGACCACTAACACTATGGTTTTGTGTGGCCCACTTTATTACAATGAAAACACCAGAGCTTTTTAAATTCCAAAAAAGAGAAAATGCTGGAAAATCTCAGCAAGTCTAGCAGCATCTGTAAGGAGAGAAAAGAGCTGATATTTCAAGTCTAATTAACCTTTTGTCAAAGCCCAGATTCTAGCATCCACAGTAATTTGCTTTTATCCAGAGCTTTTTAAATTCTTTGTCCCACTCAAAGCTTTCTTTGTTTAACCTGTGATAAGTTCTCCTTATGATCTTCACTGAGATCTACCTTTCCCTTTCCACATGAGGATTTCTCTTTGCCCCAATTGCTATCCCTCATGGACTGAAATTCATTCTGGAAGCCAAACCGAGTTTTATGGACCAGCTCATAATCATCAGCCACTTCAGCTGCTAACCTTGCTGTTTTAACTCTTTGCTCTTCCATATAAGTTTGCACTACTTCCTCATTAAGCCTACTCTCAGTCTTTATCTCCAGCCTTTTAAGCTGACTTTCCTTTTTAAGTGTCAGTTTTTGAAGTTCAAACACACTCTCTTTTTCTTTCTCTGCTCTCTCTTTTTCCCTTTCTTCTGCTGTTCTCTCTTTTTCTCTCTGTTCTGCTTTTAATCTTAACTCAAACTTTTCATTTCTGCTGACCTTTCCTTATCTCTCCCCTCCCACTCAAACTGCTCCATTTGCAATTGAATTCTTGCCATCTCTATAGATTCTGATGGTTTCTCCGGCAAGTTTAATTGCTGAGCTACTGCTGCAATCATCTCTCCTTTTCTCACAGAAGCAGGCAGTTCCAATTCCAGCTTCTCTATTAATTCTTGCAACTTGGTCTTATTCATTTTTTGCAAAACCTTCAAAGTCACCGCATCCACATCCAGAAAACTTCTGGCAACTGAAAGAGCCATTCCTATCCCAAGCTTTGTCTACCCAACCAAACCAACACACCAAATAAAGACACTAGCACCTACCACTCACTGTTTAAAATCCCACAAAGAGCCCCCAATCTGTTATGGACTAGGCCAGACCACTCAAAGCATTCTTAAGCAGGCAACCCCAGACCATAGCTTTGCAACTTGCTTCAGTAAGTGTACACTGAAAATTATCCAGAGTAAAGATAGCTAGGTTGACTACTAGATATTAAAACAGACAAAAAATTATTCACAAAATTACACAATGAAACACAAAGAACAGAATGATTAACCCCTACAGAACTCAGTCTATCCAAACTTCTATCTTGGGTTAAGTATGCTTTTCCGAATAGACACAACAGTCCCAATAAGCAAACTCACTTTAAAAGCCAGTATACATGGAACACATGCTTACGGGTTGAAGTTGAGAAAAGGGAGAAAGAGTTTCCACATAGCTCCCTGTTGAATTTCCCAGTTCAAGACTGAACTACAACTGCTTAGCTCAACTCAGCTAGAGAGCTGACCACTCCATTCTCTTTATACAGGTCATTTCTAAAGCATGATCACTTCGGCCTGAAGTCTCATTTGTTTACATATAAACAAAAAGCTTCTCAAAATCCTTTTCATCTCTGTACCAAACCAGACTGATCAGACCCTGGCCTGGTTTATTGCTCCTCTGAAAAAAAATCAAGGACAGAGTCTCCTTGAGCCAAGGAACAGCTTTTGGAAAAAACAGAGACTAGCTTTGTGACACTACATTGGAACAGTTACTTAGTTAAGTTGCTATATTGGGTTGGTTACGTTTTACAATGGTTACATTATTCTAAATTCCATTTCCTTTTGTTCTTGTTTCAACTGTGGTATTTAAATAACTTGGTTTGGCTTAAAGCTGATTAGTTTGATCAGCTGCATCACATCTGGAATATTCACTTCACATCTGCCTTCAAAATAAGAAAAAGTTAGGGTCTAAGCTATCTTCTTAAAATATTTTGAGGGGGTCTGGCCTGGTCCATACAGATATAACAGATGGTATGGAATTTCACAGATTATTCAAAGTCAAAATGTTAAGTGTCAACAGGTACAAAAGTCACAACCCAAAGAATAAGTTGAATATGAGAGTCAACACATTCAGTGACATTTTCCTGGCAGACTTCATGACAGCACCTTTTCATTTATGAAGAAATGAATCACCAACTGAACAAAGTCTTTTTGCTCAACTTGATCTTCGGCTTTTTGAATTTTCTGACTCACATAGTATTCCAGCTTTGAATAAACCATCAAGTTCCATTTCATGTGCACTACTTTACAGTATATTAATGCTTTTTCATGGTGTTGCGAATTATATTTATCAGGACTTTTTTACATTTTAAAACATAACGTAGTTTTATTCTGATATTTAGTTACTACATTTCATTGCACACACTCACAACATTTTCTTTATTTAATGTCTCTCTTTCACATTCCTCTATTTTGATCTTTTAAAAAGCTGTGTTATATTATTTTATACAGTATCCTACTTGATGGCTTTGCTGTTTATGTATATTATGGTGTTAACTTACTTTTTATTGCTCATCAACATTACACTATTTTCTTCATTTCAGTTTATATCTTAATTTTTTCATATTTAATTATATCTATTTAATATGTACAGGACTTGACATTAAAATTCCATTTTAAGATTTGAATAGTGTATATCATATATTATAAATATATGCCATTTAATGCAATATTTTAGTCTTCTTTATTGTATTACATGCATTACTATTTTGCTGCTATTTTATCTATTTTGTATTAAAATGTTGGATTTATTCGAAACAATGTTCCATTGTTGTGATTTTTCTTTAGTTGCTGCACTATAGTGATGCATACACTGTTTAATTTCTTTCAGACTTAAATACACTAATCAGTAGAATTACATCCTTCACACTAACTATTATGTGTCATGCTATTTCATTACATTTTAGTCAATTTTGTATCAAACAGAATTCTGAATCAGTTTGTTTTATGTTTGCAATATTTTCAATCAACAGTATCCATTTATTGTATTAAACAAAAATCTTTGCATATATACTTTTATATACCTAATGTTTACATTTCAAGTGTCACGGTTTAAAAGCACAACAGCCAAATTGCACATAGTAATATTCCACAAGCAGCAACGTCATAATGATCTGATGGTCTGCTTTCTTACTGATGTTGGATGTGAGATAAATATGAACTGTTAAGGGAAATTGCTGCGTTCTTTTGAAAGGCAATGGGATTTCTTATCTCTATTGGAATGAGCATCTGAATCTTCACCTTAATAGGGAATTCAACAGATGACATTATCTGCAGTGCAGTACTGCCTTAGTATTCGGCATCAACTCTAGCAAACTCAAATCTTTAGAATGGGATTTGAATCCAGCCATCGATACATTACTAGTTACCTCTCAGCCAAGGCTGTGATCATACCATGCCGCTGTACATAGTAGTCCACTACAGATTATAATGAATTAGTTTAATATACCTTACATGAATTTTATTAATATTCCCATGATGTTGCGATGTAAAGCCATTTCAACGATATAACATTTTAGCAATACATTTTCTACGTTCACTTTGTTTTTCATTATGGGGCTGCACTATTGTGTTTTATTTGCCGCAATATTTTATACAAAAGCGTGTTTGGTAGCTAGGTAATATCCGATGGAGTGATTTTCCATACATAAATAGGCGCTACTTTAGCAACATACTAATTTTGTTTAAGAACGACGAACTTTGTCCTGCAGAGACGTCGTGTTATAATCACTTTCCAATGGAGGTCTCAACTTGCACTTTGTGATGCTGGAGTGCTTATTCTATGTGGATCATACAAAACATGTAGATTCGCTGTTGGAACTCTTCTACAGCAAGATTTGACCTTACCTGTTTCGGTGCAGGGGGTGGAGGGATTGCGGTTTGTCTGTTGGATTGGTATTATTGTTTTCCATTCGAATGTTCAGTTTCTCCAATACCATGTTGCTCGAACAAACAAAATCTTATCCACTGATTCTCAGATCCGTGAGATTCAAGAGTGCATCACACTACAAATGCATTGGATTACTGACTTGCATACTTCCATAAATTGGCTGCCTCTGAAATGTTTTGCTTTCAACCTGTTTCCTTTCTCGAGTAAATTGCTCAGTGTAAGCCAGCAGAGAAAAATACAGAAACGTGTTTTCTAAATGTTTCTAGCGGCACCTCCTGGGCAACGCATGTTGCAGCCACGTTTTGACTTCAAGCTTCATTTAACAGACTTTGTGGGCAGTATGAGAGCTGAGGAGGCCAAGTATTTGGGCGTACTTAAGACAGGTGGCTTCCTGATTGGCAAATAAAACGGAAAGAACTGCGGATGCTGTAAATCAGAAACAAAAATAAAAATTGCCGAAAAAGCTCAGCAGGTCTCGCAACATCTGGAGAGAAAAATCAGAGTTAACGTTTCTGGTCGATTGAACCTTCCTCAGAACGTAAGACCTGCTGAGCTTTTCCAGTAATTTCTATTTTACTTTATTGTTTGGTCAGAGAATCAAGGTTGAGAGAACGCAGGAGAATGAATTGAATTGATTGTCACCTGTACTGAGGCACAGTGAAAAGCTTTTGTCAGACAGATCACATAGTTAAGTAGCATAAATAAGAAAATAATAAGTAAACGGTGGCAAAAACAAAAACACAGGTACAGGTGAGTGTTGAGAGTTTGTGAGTCCATTCAATATTCTAACAACAGTAGGGTAGATACTGTTTTGAAACCAGCTGCTGCATGTGTTCAGGCTTCTGTACCTTCTCCTCGATGGTAGAGGTTGTGGAAAAACATTGTCAGGGTGGGATAGATCTTTAAGAATGCTGGCGGCTTTTCCTTGACAACGGGCCTGGTAGATGGATTCTATAAATGGGAGGTTAATCTTTGTGATTGTCCAGGCCGGGTTCACCACTCTCTGTAACCATCTCCATTCTTGAATGGTACAATTGCCATACCAGGTAGTGATAGATCCAGACAGAATGCTCTCAATGGCACATCTATAAAAATTTGCAAGGGTATTCACTGTCATGCCAAATTTCCTCAGCTGCCTGAGGAAGAAGAGACACTTTTGGGCCTTTGTAATCAGTGTATCCACATGAAGAGTCCAAGAAAGCTTGTTGTGGATGACTACTCCCAGGAGCTTGACACTCTCCACTCGTTCCACTTCTGTGCTATTAATGTGTAGGGGGGCATGAGTAACATCCCACCGAAAGTCAATAATGAGTTACTTGGTTTTGCCGGCATTGAGAGCTAGGTTGTTCTCAGTGCACTATTTTTCCAGGTCTTCCACCGACCATCTATAATCTGTTTCGTCGCCATCTGAGATTCGATCGACTATGGTGGTGTCATCAGTGAACTTGTATATGGCACTAGTCTGGTATTTCCGCAGTCATGGGTATACAGTGAATACAGGAGGGGGCTGTGGGGGGGCGTGTCCAGTGTTGAGTGTTAGTGAGGATGAAATATTGTCCCCAATCTTCACTGATTGTGGCCTATGGGTCAGGGAACTGAGGATCCAGTTGCAGAGAGTGGAGTTTAGCCCAAGATCACTAAGTTTAGTAATCAGTCTCAAGGGGATAACAGTGTTGAAGACTGAACTGTAGTCAATGGAGTAGGATTCTTAAGTAGCTGTTCTTGGTGTCAAGATGTTCTAGGGAGGAGTGAAGGGCAAGTGATATGGCATCTGACATGGACCTGTTGGTCCAATAGGCAAATTGGAGTGGGTCAAGAGTAGTGGAGAAGCTCAAGTTGATTAATGCCATGACCAGACTTTCAAAGCACTTCATGACCACCGAAGTTAGGGCCACTGGGCGGTAGTCATTGAGACATGCTGCGTGAGCCTTCTTAGGCATAGGGATGATTTTGGCCCTCTTGAAACAGGCAGGGATAGTGGCCTGCTGCAGGGAGAGGTTGAAGATGTGCGGGAAGACCTCTGCCAGATAATGTGCGTGTACCTGATTGCAAGGCCTGGTACTCCATCTGGTCCAATCGCTTTCCTTGGATTCTGACCTCTGATGCAGTGACTGTTGGAATAGGTTCTTCAGGACTTGTCAGAATAGGTGTTGGAATGAGCTTGAAAAACAGATCACGCATCGTCAAATGGTAGAGTAGAGTGGATGGGCCCAATGGCAGAGTTGTGCTCCTATGAATTATGGCCTAAATCATAAGTGGATTTTAATAAACTTTCTATCAGTAATTAGCCTGTCATTGAACTTAGCTCCAGAATCAAAGCATTTCACCCATTTCCATTAATTCTAACTCTATTAAACACTTATTTTCATTCCATCTTTCTCATTCCAGCTTTTTCGCACTGAACCTATGAAAATATGTCAACTTCAAATATGTTAAAATATGTTCCTTTTAATTTATTTTGTTTTTAATTTTAATTTTATTTACGTAAGAACATTTTCTTTAAAATCAAGAGGAGTGTACTGTACCTGACTGAACTTAACCAAATACTTGGTGTCTTCTACAATACTTGCACAGAGCTGGCAGGGACACATGAGCAGTTACGTGTCATTCTATGGTTCTATGACTTTATCTCCAGAAAAAACTCTAATTGTGTACTGAATCCATTCACAGCCGACATTGGTGGACTTCTTGATGACTCTGATCCACTCAAGTAAAAATGTTTCACCTGATCTTCCTTCTTCCTCCTAACTTTCTTTTTAAACTTGTGTCATTTTGTTGTTCAAAGCATTCAATATTTTAAATAATTGGATTGGACTAATTTGTAAACTTCTCTTTGTTATCTTGAAAAAAGTATCCTTAAAATACACCCAATTTAGAGTCATGGAGATGTACAACATGGAAACAGACTCCATGGATGGAAACATAGACGGTCCAACTCGTCTATGCCGACCAGATATCCCAACCCAATCTAGTCCCACCTGCCAGCACCCAGGCCATATCCTTCTAAACTCTTCCTATTCATATACCCATCCAGATGCCTTTTAAATGTTGCAATTGTACTAGCCTCCACCACTTCCTCTGCCAGCTCATTCCATACACGTACCACCCTCTGCATGAAAACGTTGCCCCTTAGATCTCTTTTATATCTTGACCCTCTCACCCTAAACCTATGCCCTCTAGTTCTGGACTCCTCCATCCCAGGGAAAAGACTTTGACTATTTATCCTATTCATGCCCCTCATGATTTTATAAACTTCTATAAGGTCACCCCTCAATCTCCGAAACTCAAGGGAAAATAGCTCTAGCCTACTCAACCTTTCCCTAGCTCAAATCCTCCAACCCTGGCAACATCCTTGTAAGTCTTTTCTAAACCCTTTCAAGTTTCACAACATATTTCTGATAGGAAGGAGACCAGAATTGCATGTAATATTCCAACAGTGGCCTAACCAATGTCCTGTACAGCTGCAACATGATCTCCTAACCCCTGAACTTAATGTTCTGATCAATATAAAAAAGCATACCAAATGTCTTCTTCACAATCCTATCTACCTGCGACTCTACTTCCAAGGAGCTATTAACCTGCACTCCAAAGTCTCTTTGTTCAGCAACACTCCCTAGGACCTTACCATTAAGTGTATAAGTCCTGCTAGGATTTGCTTTCCCAAAATACAGCACCTCACATTTATCTAAATTAAACTCCATTTGCCACTTCTCAGCCCATTGGCCCATCTGACTAAGATCCCTTTGTAATCTGAGGTATCCTTCTTTAACCTTTCCAAATAATGTAATGTTTTTGTTACCCTAATAACTTTCTTACACGTCTTCACATTTCTAAGAACACAAATAATATGCCTATGAGATAACTGGATACTTCAGATGGTGTTTATGCACAAATAACATTGATTTTGATTTACTGTATTCCTCTGTTAACTAAATTGTCTAAAAATCCAATGGACACTTTGCTAATAGTTTAATCTGCTGTAATAGATTTTTTTTCTTATTAATTGGCTATATTCTGTTCCCTCATCTATTTTCTTGTTTTTGCATTAATTATTTTACACTTGTTCACATTGAAATGCACAAATTACTCAGATCTAAATCACCATGGCTTCAGGAAGCAAGATGGAGGGCACATTCCTAACTAGATTAATGGTGCTGATGGTCAAGCGGGTCAAGCTCCTAGGAGTTATGAACAAACTGTCCTGGACCACCATGGTTGATGTGACAGTCAAGAAGTCACAACAACGCCTCTACGTCCTCAGGAGGCTAAGAAAATTCAACATTTCCATAAGGACTGTTACCAACGTTTATGCATCGTGGCTTGATATGGCAACTGCTCTGGCCAGGACTATAAAAAATCTACAAAGAGCTGTGAACACAACTCAGTCAATCACACAAACCAACCTTGCATCCATTGGCTCTATCTACAGTTCTCACCATCTCAGAAAGGCAGCCAACATCATCAAAGACTCCTCCCACCCTGGTTATAATCTCTTCCAACCACTTCTGTCAGGCAGAAGATACAAAAGCTTAAACACACGTACCAACAGATTCAAGAATAGCTACTTCCCTACTGTTAATAGATGTTGAATGGACCTCTCAAATTTCAAATCTAATGTTGATCTTGCTTTTTGTGCACCTTCTCTGCACCTGTAACATTGAATTCCTCGCCCTGTTCTATCACCCAATGCACTTTGTATGGTTTGATCTGTCTGTATTGCACGTGAAAAAAAAGCTTTTCATTGTTTGCTCTGACAATAATAAATCAAATCAAATCTATGAATGTAGTTGTACTGGTTTTCATTATTTGTCCTGCAATCTGTTTCAATACAATTTGCAAACATTGACATTTTGCTTGTCATATCTTCAGCCAAGTCATTAATACTGCATATATAATAAAATCTCAAAGTCAGCACCTGGGATATTTCATTCTTTCTAGCTTGAAAAGTTCACATTCATAGCTACCTTCAGTTTTCTGTCCAGCTATACTTTGACCTCTAGTGCATGACTCCTAAACCAAGTCATTAATCATTAATGTGAAACCTTGGCATAACCGTTCAGTGAATTCAAAATATGATAGGTCCATTGCCCATTATGTCAGTAATATCTGAAAAGATTTAGAAGGTTAGTTTAACATGCTCTTACTTTCCTGAATTCTTGGTGACTGTCCTTTTCCCAATGAATACATAACAGATTTTCCCATTTTACAATAATGTTTACTTTTTTTAGGAAGTCTGACCACAGGAAGAACTTCACCAATTAAATCTATCAAATGCATTCAGAGATTTTCGATATACAAGATATCTGGACCCCTCTTTTAATAATTGAAGTTTGTTAGACAGTTTCCAAGCTTTCCAAAATCATTTCAAATGTAGTAATCTTATGAAAATATTTGCTTAAGGTCTAATTATTTCAGCCCCATTTCATACTAATTAAGTTTATTTAAGTTCATGCATAGCCTTATAATCTGATAATTCTGTATTGTTTACCTTCTCTACCACTCTCTTAAAAAAGTGATATGAATCAGAATGCATTTAAAATGTGGTAGCTACTCTTAGATCCATAATTGTGCAGTCCAGTGCAGTTACTACACCCAACTTATCTTGATAATTGTAAACAGTACTTTGATCAGTCACATACAGTATTGTGAACCTTTGTGCAGACTTCTATTTCCCAGGTGGTTAATATTTAATGATTAGGGAGAGAACTTATGTGACCATCTGTTTTTCCTTAACCATTAAAGTACTGAAAAATAATGGTTGTGAAGATTTATCATCGATCAGTTCTGAGGAAGGGTCACCGGACCAGAAACATTAACTCTGATTTCTCTTCACAGATGCTGCCAGGCTTGCTGAGCTTTTCCAGCAACTGTTGGTTTTGTTCTGGATTTACAACATCTGCAGTTCTTTCAGTTTTTATTTTTAATATATTTTGATTCTATGCAACTCAACAATGAACAAAGCTGCTGCATCTATGACACGCAGTAGTACGAAGGACATCTCTCTGTTGATTTGTTATCGCAGGTTCTTGAAGAATCATGGTGTTAGTTTAGCACCAATGCCAATAGCAGTGGGTCTTGAGCACTTTTCAGTGCCAGGAATCTCCTCGCACCAATTGAATGTCAACGATTCTGCCAACACTCTATGACTTTGAGTGATGTTTGGACACAGTCAACTGGAAGTGAACAAATACATTTAAATTCATAATTCCCAGTACAGAGAGACTCTTTATTGTGAATTCCCCTCAATAACATGATACATGTATTTTATAATTTTGTTCAGGGAATACTAGCCAATTGTGGCAAGTAGCAGTGTCATGTTTTGGCTGCAATCATCAATGCAGGAAATGTGAATGGGAACTAAATCATGTTAAATAATCAAAACCTTTGGAAGAATGCAATATCAATTTCATTTAATGAATGAAATATGGAGCATACGGTTAGGGTTAACTATTGTAACTTTCAACAACAGCCAAGCATGTACGCACTTAGTGAGTGCTCACTCCATAAAGATCTTTTGTTTCTAATTGGATATTTATTTGTTTTTGTGCTTTATTTTCTACTTTGTCAAGTACATTTATAATGGTGGTCAACAGATCATATGGTTGGTCAATATTGAAACAATATGACCTAAACATAGAGTTGTGATTTGCTGAAATAGCATACAGATTATCAATATTGTTTATATTTATGAGTTTGTGTGCCTTTTCTGTTGATGTTTGTAGAAGTCCAGCAGTCAGTGCCGGTCAGTATCAAGATTTTGATTCTTGAGAAAAAAAACCTGAATGAAAGAAAATATTTCTGGCAATTTTATTAGAAAATATATTTAAAAGACTATACAGTCCAGCTAATCTATAGCATTTTTCATGAGAAATTGAAGGTTTTCCCTAATTATTCAATGAAAACTTGTGAGAAACAGGGAACAGAGCTTTAGTAGCTGGATGAAAGTTAGTTCCATGGCATAACTCCCAGGACTCTCTATACAATACAATGGTTGGAGGTCATGTGCTGCACTGCCTATCTGCAATGTCAAGCTGACATTTTCAACTACACTAAGCCACTACATGGCTTCTTATAATCATTCAAGTTAGCATTTCCTCTCATAGTATGTGATCAATGTTAGTGAAGAAAAATTGACATGACATGTCAATGGCAGGAATTAGATTCATGCACACAAGAAAGTAGAAGCATCCATGGACATATGTGTAGTCTTGATGTGTAATTCACTGTCTTAATGTTACATGCAGCATAATAAAAATACATTATCAAATCTTTTATTTTATCAAGTGTCATGTTGAAAGTGACTCCATTACTTTATCCAGAGCTTTATATTAAGATTTGGACTGCAGTTAATCAGCAACTATGAACAGCAAGCAGAATTGACGTATAATATGAAAACACTGAGAGTTATCTCAAAACATAACATCTAAATTAAAATGTCATTTAACTTAGTAATATTTTACATGGTTCTGTGATATCAAAACTGAAGAGTATACGTTAATCATACCTTGTTCATTTAATAGAGTCATAGACACCTACAGTACAGATGAAGCTCTTCAGTCCAGTGAGCCTGCACTGGTCAAAAACAAACACCTATCTATTCTAATCCAATTTTGCAGCACTTGGTCCATAGACTTGATTGTCTTGGCATCACAAGTGTGTATCTAAATACTTCTTAAATGTTATGAGCATATCTGCCTGTACCATCCTGATAGGCAGTGAGATCAAAATTCCCACCACCACATTCATAAAGAAAAAAAATTCCTTATGTCAACTTCCTTCCCCTTACATCCTGTTCATTGGTCTCTCCACAAAGGGAAAATATTTCTTCCTATCTACCCTTTCGATATCTATGATTATTTTATACATACAGTCATAGAGTCATAGAGATGTACAGCATGGAAACAGACCCTTCGGTCCAACCTACCCATGCCGACCAGATATCCCAACCCAATCCAGTCCCATCTGCCAGCACCCGGCCCATATCCCTCCAAACTCTTCCCATTCATATACCCATCCAAATGCCTCTTAAATGTTGCAATTGTACCAGCCTCCACCATTTCCTCTGGCAGCTCATTCCATACACGTACCACCCTCTGCATGAAAAAGTTGCTCCATAGGTCTCTTTTATATCTTTCCCCTCTCACCCTCAACCTATGCCTCCCCGACACCTGGGAAAATACTTTGTCTGTTTACCCTATCCATGCCCTTCATAATTTTTAAACCTCTATACGGTCACCTCTCAGCCTCCGACACTCCAGGGAAAACAGCCCCATCCTGTTCAGCCTTTCCCTATAGCTCAAATCCTCCAACGCAATATTCCAACAGTGACCTAACTAATGCCCTGTACAGGCATCTTAACCATTTCACCACCAGTCTGCTCTGCTCCAAGAAAAACAATCTAGTCTGTCCAATCTGTTTTCATAACTGAAACTCTCCAGCCTAGGCAACATTCTGGTAAATCTGCTCTGCGCCCTTGCCAGGGCTGTCATATCTGTCCTTTAATATGGGGTCTAGAACTGTACACAATGCTCTGTACGTTTTCAGCACAACTTTCTTGCATTTAAACTTGATGCTCGATTAATAAAGTCAAGTATCCCACATGCCTTTTTTACCACTTTATCTAATAATTTTCTTTCCATATCTTCAGTTCCTTTACTTTTTCAAAAAAATATGCTTTACTTATAAAGTGTATAAAATTACTTTATAAAACAATTCAATTTGAAAATCTGTTTAATAAAGTTTAACTTTTCTCGTTGTCTCTATACAGCATGCTGTTATGTGAGAGGTTTCAACATAATTGTAATAGTCTTCATATATACAATAAACTTTCCACGTGAGGCATACAACCAAAGGGCAAAGTATTTCAAATGGAATATTAAATAAATTGCAGTAGAATTTACTTTACCTCTATATAGTGGTGTTGACCTCAACTGAGTGTTTCAGACTGGTACACTCCAAGGTCCAAGATTACGTGTTGAGGGGCACTCTGAAGCTTGAGGCAGCTGCTTGTTATTCAGGTGGAAATATTGTACAGTAATGCTTCAGTAATTGTTTATGTATATAAAGATTTTTTTATGAGTAAAGTATATTTCTGCAAAACAAAACAAACGTTCAATGGCCATCAAGCCCTAAAGTGGGATTTGAACCAGAACTTCTGATCCACAGCTACTACCACACACAGGACCTTAGAGTGTCAACTGAAATGTTATGAATAATATTGCTTCTATTTGATTTGTTTTTATTTAAGTTACTACCACTTTTTCCATCAGCTCTCACTTGAAAAAAAAGTTCTTAGTATTGGTGTTAAATGGGCAATATCTGATGATGACCCATTATATGTCCAGTCTGACGTTTCAATCCACAATGGCGATTCGGTGAGGTACTAATAGATAGCCAATTATGTATCATTCATTTCGTTTCTCTGCCAAATGAAACTTCTGGTAACTATCTCAAAGCATCTTTTGCTCCTTTTTTCTTCTGATGCTTTAAATTTTCAGCTAAAATATAGATTTCTTAATTAACATTAATTCTGCATTTTTCTCAAAGGATAGGATTCTAGGCAATCCAAGATGGAGATTGTGGCTGTAAGAACTATTCCTTATTCAAGGTATTTTCAGTTTTGGAGCTGATTTCCTCAAATTCTGAGAGCAGTAATTTCCATTTTATAAGCTATTGCATTGTTTTGGAACTTTGGGAAAAAGAATATCAAAACAATGGCACTTTAAAAAGGAGGAAGAGAGACAAAGGCAGTGACCAAGTGGGAAGGAAATAAAATGGAGAAGTAAATCTGCATTGCTGCCTGACCCTACAGTAACCTCCACAGCTTATTGCCTCTGCTCTGTTTTGGTTTGAACTATCTGTGGACATTGGAGATTGTCTAGGAAAAATAAGCAAACAGTGAAATTCACAGCTGACAATGGAGAAACTTATGTGGGGCAGCTCACAAGAGGGGAGCAACTAAGTGGCTAGATTTAAGTGTAATCTTAATGTTCCTTTTGTATATCTACAATAGTGAATTCTTTTTTGATTATATGTTTTTATTGAGATCTGTCTCTTCATTAAACTTTAAAAATCTAAAAATATAGATATGAAGTTAGCCTGGATTAGTGATTTTAGAGCAGTAAAACTATACTATTTTCTGGTTCTGTTGATTGATAAGGTGCAAAGGTGGCCCTTAGTAGAGTCATATGCTCTTCGTGTCAGATGTGGGAAATAAGGGAGAATTTCCATATTACTGATGGTTATATCTGCAGAAATGTACTTGGTTGTGAATCCTATCTGATCACATGGATCAGTTAGTTGGAACAATGAGGAATTTACAGGAGTTAGTGGGTATGATGGATAGCAGCTGTAGGAAGGGAGATAAACTGAAGAAACAGTCAGCTAGATGGGTTACCTCCAGAAAAGATAGGCCAGAGAGGCAGGTAGTGCAGGAGTCTCCTGTGGCTATACCCATCCCAAACAAGTATTGTTAGGAAATACTTGGCTTGGAAAATGTAGGGGGTGATGGACTCTCAGGGGAATGTAGTGCAAGCAGTCACATTTCTGGCTCTAATGCAATGAGGGGTATGTCAGGTTCCAAGCGATTTATTGTGATAGGGGACCCTCTAGTCAGTGGCACAGACAGACATTTCTGTGGCTAACAGAGAGATATCAGAATGGTGTGCTGCCTTTCTGGTGCCAGGATCAAGGATATCTTAGAGAGGGTGCAGAATATTCTCAAAGGGAAAAGGGACCAGCAGGAAGTCATTGTACACACTGAGATTAACATCACAGGATGAGATTCTGAGGAGAAAATATTAGAAGTTAGGCAAGAATTTAAAAAGGGAGTAATATCTGGATTACTCCTGGTGCCATGAGGTAGTGAGGGTAGGAATAGGAGGATAGAGCAAATGAGTGTGTGGCTGAAGAGCTGTTGCAGAGGAAAAGGAACAGGTTTGGATCATTGGAATCTTTTCTGGGGTAGAAGTTACCTATATAAGAAGAACAGATTGCACATGAATTGGAAGTGGACTAATATAATGGAGGGAAGAATTGTTAGAACTGCTTGGTAGGATTTAAACAATAAAGGGGTGGGGGGGTTTGGAGGGGGCAGGAGTGGGACCGAGGGAGGTAGTGAGGAAGGAGATCAGTCTGAGACTGTTGCAGTTGGATAAGATGGGCAAGTTAAACAGTCAGGGCAGGCAGGAGCAAAGCAGAGAAGGAGATAGTACAGATAAATTAAATTGCATTTATTTTCATGCAAAAGGCCTAACAATTAAGGCAGATGAACTCAGGGCATGGCTGGGAATGTGGGATTGGGATATCATAACAGTCACAGAAATGTGGTGCAGGGATGGACAGGATTGGCAGCTTGATGTTCCAGGCTTTAGATGCAATAGGAAGGATAGAAAGGGGCAAGAGAGGAGGGGGAGTTACATTTTTTGTATAGAGATAACATTATGGCTGTATTTAGGGAGAATGTTCCTGGGAATATATCCAGGGAAGATATTTGGCTGAAACTGAGAAATAGGAAAGGGATGATCACTTTATTGGGATTGTACTATAGACCTCCTAATAGTCAGAGGGAAATTGAGAAACAAATCTATAAGAGATCTCATTTATCTGTAAGGGTGCTTATGGTAGGGAATTTTAACTTTCCAAACATAGACTGGGACTACCAAGGGCTTAGATGAAGAGGAATTTGTTAAGTGTGTATAAGAACATTTCTGATTGTATGTGGATGTATCTACGACAGAAGGTGCAAAACTTGACATACACTTGGGAAATAAGGTAGGCCAGGTGACTGAGGTGTCAGTGGGGGAGCACTTTGTGGCCAATGGCCAGTTAGTTTTAAATTAGCAATGGGAAAGGATGGACAGGATCTAAAAAGTTAAAGTTCTAAATTGGAGGAAGGCCAATTTTGACAGTATTAGTCAAGATTTTTAAAGTTTGAGTGGGGTCAGATGTTCACAGGTAAATGGACAGCTGGAAAATGGGAAGCCTTCAAAAATGAAATAGTGAGAGCCCAGAGACAGTATGGTCCTGTTATGATGAAGGGAAAGGTTGATAGGTGTAGGGAATGCAGGGTGACTAACGAAATTGGTCAAGAATAAGAAAGGAAGCATATATCAGGTATAGACAGCAGAGATTGAGTGAATCCCTATAAGAGTTTAAAGGCAGTACGAGCATACGTAAGAGGGAAGTCAGGAGGGCAAAAAATGACGAGATAGCTTTGGCAAATAGGACTAAGGAGAACCCAAAGGGGTTCTATAAATACATTAGGAAAAAAGAGTAACTAGAGAGAGAATAGGATCCCTTACAGATCAGCAAGACCACCAATGTGTGGAGCCGCAGGAGATGGGGGAAGTACTAAATGAGTGTTTTGCATCAGTGTTTACTGTGGAGAAAGCTATGGAAGATAGAGAACATGGGGAAATAAACAGTAACATCTTCAAAAATGTCCAAATTATAGAGAAGGAGGTGCTGGACATCTTAACATGCATACAGATGGATAATTCCCCGGGACCTGATCAGGTGTACCTAGAACGCTGTGGGAAGCAAGGGAAGTGATTGCTGGTCCCTTTTCATCAATAGCCACAGGTGAGGTGCTGGAAGACTGGAGGTTGGCTAATGTGGTGCCACTATTTAAGAAAAGTGGTAAGGAAAAGCCAGGGAACTATAAAACAGTAAGCCTGATATTAGTATTGGGCATATATTTGGAGAGAATCTTGAGGGACAGGATTTCCATGCAATCGGAAAGGTGAGGACTAATTAGGGATAGTCAATGTGGCTTTGTGCATAGGCTTTGAAGAAGTAACAAAGAGGATTTATGAGGACACAGAGATGGATGTGATCTAAATGGACTTCAGTAAGGCATTTGACAAGTTTCCTCATGAGAGACTGGGTAGCAAGGTTAGGTCATGTGGAAATCAGGAGGAGAACTTGCCACTTTGGATACAGAGCTGGCTTGAAGGTAGAAAGCAAAGGGTGGTGATGGAGGGTTGTTTTTCAGACTGAAGACTTGTGACCAGCAGTGTGTCACAAAGATTAGTGCTGGGTGAAGTGCAGTCCAGTGCTTTTTGTCATTTATATAAATGATCTAGATGTGAACATAGGAGATATGATTAGTAAGTTTGCAGATTATTGGAGTGTTGTGGACAGCGAAGAATGTTGCCTTTCGGGGTGAGGAATGGCAAATGGAGATTATTTAGATACATGTGAGGTGCTGCATTTTGGAAAGGGAAATCAGGGTAGGACTTACACACCTAATGGTAAGGTCCTGGGGAGTGTTGCTGAACAAGGAGACCTTGGAGTGCAAGTTCATACTTCCTTGAAATTATACATGCACATGCTCACACACACACAGACTCGTACACACTCTTGCACGGACCTTACACACTCACTCACACACCTATACATTCCCTCTCCCAAACACATACACACACACTTAGACAGACCCGTCTTCCTCCCTTGCACACACACTTACACCCGCTTACACAGACCCTCTCACACTCACATACAGACACACTTTCACAGACCCTCTTCACTAGAAATGATGGTGATGAAGGCATTTAGAATGCTTGCTTGTATTATCAGTGTGATAAAGTGTGGCGCTGGAAAAGCACAGCAGGTCAGGCAGCATCAGAGGAGCAGGAGAGTCGACGATATCTTCCTAGCAGCCCCATCCCCCTCCCATTTATCTCTCAGCCCCCTTGCCACCTCCCCTACCGTTACTCCCCACCCCCACACACACACACACACACATGCACACGCACAGATGTTCCCAATGAAGAGCTTATGCTCAAAACATCAACTCTCTTGGTCCTTGGATGCTGCCTGACCTGCTGTGCTTTTCCAGCACCACACATTTTGACTCTGATCTCCAGCATCTGCAGTCGTCACTTTCTCCTTTATTAACAGTGCATTTAGTATAGGAGCTAGGAAGTCATGTTGCAGCTGTGTAGGACATTGGTTAGGCCACTTTTGGAATACGTGTGTGCAATATTCTGGTCTCCCTGCTACAGTAAGAATGTTGTGAAACTTGAAAAGGTTCAGAAAAGATTTTCAAGGTTGTTGCCAAGTTTGAAGGATTTGAGCTGTAGGGAGAGACTGAATAGACTGGGAGTTATTTTTGCTGGAGTGTTGGAGGCTGAGGAGTGACTTTATATAGGTTCATAAAATCATGAGGGGCTTGGATAGGGTGAATAGCCAAAGTCTTTTCCCTGGGGTGGGTGAGTCCAAACCTGGAAGCTATAGTTTTAAGGTGAGAGAAGAAAGATTTAAAAGGGACCTAACGAGCAACTTTTTTCACACAGAGGGTGATGCTTATATGGAACGAGCTGCCAGAGTAAGTGGTGGAGGCTAGTATACTAACAGTATTTAAAAGGCCTCTGGATGGATGTAAGAATATGAAGGGATTAGAGGGATATAAGCCAAATGATGGTAAATGGAACCAAATTATCTTAGGATATCTGGTCAGCATGGATGAGTTGGTCCGAAGGGCCTGTTTTCATGCTGTACAGTTCTATGACTCTATAACTGCCCCATTTACCATCTCTAAAAGGCCACTTGCTATTTTGGCTCTGGTTAAAGAAATCCTTTCGTAGAGTATTCACAGATCCAGAACTTAGCCCAATATTGTGATTTTACTTTCCCTGTATCAATGCTGTTTTCACACAATTACCTTCCTAATCTTCTCCTCCTTAACCAGTCTAGCCATCCTATGATAACGACCATTCAATAGTTTTTATTCAAAGCAGCACTTGATTCTTAAATGCTTAATGAAATATTTCAAACACATTACTGAGTGTAGTAATTGCTTCAAAATGCCCACAAAATGCCGTGGTGGGCGGCACGGTGGCACAGTGGTTAGCACTGCTGCCTCACAGCGCCAGAGACCCGGGTTCAATTCCCGCCTCAGGAGACTGACTGTGTGGAGTTTGCACGTTCTTCCCGTGTCTGCGTGGGTTTCCTCCGGGTGCTCCGGTTTCCTCCCACAGTCCAAAGGTGTGTAGGTCAGGTGAATTGGCCATGCTAAATTGCCCGTAGTGTTAGGTAAGGGGTACATGTAGGGGTATGGGTGGGTTGCGCTTCAGCGGGGCAGTGTGGACTTGTTGGGCTGAAGGGCCTGTTTCCACACTGTAAGTAATCTACAGCTTATGAATACTCTCTCCTTTTCCATTTTTTTCATCTTTGTTATGTTGGCCTTCATCCTGCTGCCAAACAATACATTGCTCTGTGTTCCCAGTTGCAATTGTGCAAAACAGCTATAAAACTCACTTTAATTTTCCTGTTCTCAAACTTGATTTTGCACTACGGAGTCAATGTCTGTTTCACTCTTCTCCAACACTGGGTCAAAATCCTGGCACTGCCTATGTAATGGTATTGTGGATCTACCACAACTCAGGACTGCAGCAATTCAAAAATGCTCAATAACCACCTTCTCAAGCACAACTAGGGATGGGCAATAAATGTTGGTGTGATCAGTTATGCCTAAATCCCATGTTTTGTTGAAAAAAAACATATTTTAAAATGAGATTAAAATTAGAATTAGAATATCCTTTATTGTCATGAATATGGAAGAACAGGAGTACAGTGAAAGGTTTACAATGTCACCCCATATTTTGCCATCTTAAGTACAACATAGAGTCATAGAGATGTACAGCACAGAAACAGACCCTTCGGTCCAACCCGTCCATGCCGACCAGATATCCCAACCCAATCTAGTCCCACCTGCCAGCACCCGGCCCATATCCCTCCAAACCCTTCCTATTCATATACCCATCCAAATGCCTCTTAAATGTTGCAATTGTACCAGCCTCCACCATTTCCTCTGGCAGCTCATTCCATACACGCACCACCCTCTGCGTGAAAAAGTTGCCCCTTAGGTCTCTTTTATATCTTTCCCCTCTCACCCTAAATCTATGCCCTCTAATTCTGGACTCTCCCACCCCAGGGAAAAGACTTTGTCTATTTACCATGCCCTCATAATTTTGTAAACCTCTATAAGGTCACCTCTCAGCCTCCGACGCTCCAGGGAAAACAGCCACAGCCTGTTCAGACTCTCCCTGTAGCTCAGATCCTCCAACCCTGGCAACATCCTTGTAAATCTTTTCTGAACCCTTTCAAGTTCCACAACATCTTTCCGATAGGAAGGAGACCAGAATTGCACGCAATATTCCAACAGTGGCCTAACCAATGTCCTGTACAGCCACAACATGACCTCCCAACTCCTGTACTCAATACCTAGGAACAGAAAATATAGAAATAAAGGGAAAAAGAAAGAAAGAAAAGTTACATTACTTACAGATATTCATAGCATAAGTTTGAAAATTAGAATAAAGTTGAAAAGATAAGCACTACAGTCTTTCAGTAGATCAGCGCATGGGGATTCCACACATGGTCTGCCTGGGCTCGCAAGCCGTTAACTGCCCGCACTGGTTCCCCAGTCCAACAACCATTCTGCTCTCCTTGGGACTCCAGCCAACTGTCACTGCCCGATCCACTCAAGATCCAGTCCGCTGGCTGTCCCCACTCTGCACAAGCCTCCAGTCCGTTGCTCATCCCCACTCTGCTCAGGCTTCCAGTCGCTGGCCTTCACCACACTGCTCAGGCCCCTAGTCTGCTCTACCTCAGGAGAGAGAACACCATGAAGGGAAAAATGGGGAGAAAAGAGAGAAAAAAGGGAAATAAACAGAAGGAACAGAGGAGCTCAGGTTGGAGCATCCTACTCTGCTGCCACCTTGACTGGAATTTTGAAGATTGTGGCTTACATATATTTTAATGTAATTTATCACAAATTTTGAAATTTTGAATTAAAATTTGAATTAGTGGCAAATAGGTTTTCAGTGTGACTGCAGTTTTTTGACAATTAAATTTGTAAATATTTCTAAAGCCATGGTGTTTTAAAACAACGTGAGAGAAAGATTTCCTGGAGAGCAGTGAATTTTTGGTTTGCATTGGGAAAATTTACAAGTGAAGAAAATAAATGTGTAGTGCATTAACCTTTCCGATAGAATATCTTTTGGGGGCTTATGATTTTTCATGAATATCTTGGAAAGTTGATTTTCAGTTTCAGTTTCTACCGGGTTCTTAGCTAAAGCTGGATGGGTCTAGTGGTTCCTCCTGAAAAAGGGATAAGATAATTTAAAGATCTTACAAATTGTGTCCCTTTGTGTAAGGCGTTTAGTTTAAAACGTCCAGATCAAAAGTAACAACAAAAAGCGCTTCAAGATCTCAGCAGGTCTGGCAGCATCTGTGAAGAGAAATCAGAGTTAAGGTTTTGGGTCCAGTGACCCTTTTCTATAACAGATGTTTGGTTAAAACCCTGAAAGAATGATTTGAAGCAGGCAGCATTAAAGTCAATCAATGAAAAGGCTATCAGATTGCCATGGCCAGGAATTGAAGCCACAGCTAAGTCAAATCCTGTGTGGGGTATAGAAAAACATTTTCTCTGGCCTTTCAGGGCTGTAATGGGGTGTTGTTAGGACTAATGAGATTGTATTTTTACTGTATTTTCAAGTTTTAAACTGTAGTTGTTTGACAATTATGTTATATCCAAATAGATTGGTACATCCTAATTTATCTTCATTTCTTTTGCATAATAAACATTTCACAGAATCCACACTGACCAATGCCCCTACCAAATCCCTGCACTTCCCATGGTTAAACCACCTAGCTTACACACCCCTGGACACTATGGGTAATTTAGCATGGCCAATCCACCTAACATGCACACCTTTGGACTGTGGGGGAAACCCACACAGACATGAGGAGAATGTGCAAACTCCACACAGCCAGTTGCCAGAGTCTAGAATCAAACCCAGATTCCTGGCGCTGTGGTACAGCAGTGCATCCAAGTTCAGTGGGTAATAGGGAAAACAAATGTCTTTCAATGGCAATAGACTGTAAAAATAAGGTGGTTATACTAAATTATATAAGGCACTCGTCAGACGTTATGAACAGTTTTGGGACCTAATCAAAGGAAAGATACTGGCATTGCAGGCAGTCCAGAGAAGGTTCACAAGGCTGATTCCAGAGACTAGGTAAAAACAATGACTGCAGATGCTGGAAACCAGATTCTGGATTAGTGGTGCTGGAAGAGCACAGCAATTCAGGCAGCATCCGAGGACAGGCAAAATCCGAGGACAGGCAAAATCGACGTTTCGGGCAAAAGCCCTTC
>NC_057713.1:39118864-39134806 GCF_004010195.1 Chiloscyllium plagiosum | reverse complement strand
TGGCGGATGGTGGTGTAGAGGGATTGGATATCCATGGTGAAGATGAGGCGTTGGGGGCCGGGGAAACGGGAGTCTTGGAGGAGGTGGAGGGCGTGGGTGGTGTCTCGAACGTATGTGGGGAGTTCCTGGACTAGGGGGGATGGGACAGTGTCGAGGTAGGTAGAGATGAGTTCAGTGGGGCAGGAGCATGCTGAGACAATGGGTCGGCCAGGGTGGTCAGGCTGTGGATCTTCGGAAGGAGGTAGAACCGGGCAGTGTGGGGTTCCCGGACTATGAAGTTGGAAGCTGTGGATGGGAGATCCCCTGAGGTGATGAGGTTCTGTATGGTCTGGGAGATGATGGTGTGGTGATGGGGGGTGGGGTCATGGTCAAGGGGGCAGTAGGAAGAGGTGTCCTTGAGTTGGCGTTTGGCTTCAGCGATGTAGAGGTCAGTGCACCAGACTACCACTGCGCCCCCTTTATCCGCTGGCTTTATGGTGAGGTTGGGATTGGAGCAGAGGGATTGGAGGGCTGCGCGTTGTGAGGGTGAGGTGTTGGAGTGGGGTCGACAGGTTGAGGCGGTTAATGTCCCAGCGGCAGTTGGAAATGAAGAGGTCGAGGGCAGGTATTCGGCCAGCGCGGGATGTCCAGGTGGATGCAGTGCGTGGGAGGTGGGCGAAGGGGTCGAGACTGTCTAATGAGGAGGGGTTGAGTGGATTGGGCATACATTAGTTGGAATATAGGAGAGGCATATAACATTGAGGCACAATATTCTTCCAGAACCTGATAGGGTAGATGCAGAAAGGTTGTATCCTCTTGTGGTCTAGAATCAGAGGGCATAACATCACAATAAAGGAATCATATATTTAATACAGAATTGAGGCTATTTCTTTAAGGATATGGACAGATTTTTAATCTGCAAGGGAATTGAGGGTTGTAATAAAAAGGTAGGACAGTGGAGTTGAGAATGATCATATCCGCCATAATCTTACTAAATGGCAGACCAGACTGAGGTCGGAATTGGTTGAACTGGTCAACTCATTCGATTGGCTGAACTGGCCCTCACCCTCAAAGAAAGTATGATCTTCAGCATCTGCAGTCCTGAGTCGAAGAGTGTGGTGTTGGAAAAGCACAGTGGTTAGGCAGCATCACAGAAACAGGAGAATCGACGTTTCAGGCATAAGCCCTTCCTGATGAAGGGCATATGCCTGAAAGTTGATTTTCCTGCTCCTTGGATGTTGTCTGGTGCTTTTCCAGCACCACACTTTTCGACTGTGGTCATCACCCTCAACAACTTCTCCATCGAATCCTACTCCCTTCAGACCAAAGGGGTAGCCATGGGCTCCCACATGGGCCCCAGCTATGCCTACCTCTTTGTCAAATACGTGGAAGAGTCAGTCTTCCATTGTTACACTGGCAACATTCCCACCTTTTCATCCACTACACTGATGACTGTATTGGCACCACTGCATGTTCCCATGAGGAGGTTGAGCAGTTCATCAACTTCATGAACACCTTTGGGCTGTGGGGGGGAACACAAGTTCACCTAGACATTCTTGGACACTTCCCTTCCCTCATGGACCACTCTGTCTCCAATTCCAGCAACCGACTCAACACGTACTTCAACTTAAAACCCACTGACTATTACAGCTGCCTGGACTACACCTTGTCCAACCCCCAGGAGCAAACCCACTACAGAATATCCCAGATGGCCTCCCATTTCAAGGACCACAAGTTCCCCTCTCATGTAGTCAACAATGCCCTCCAGCACATCTCCTCCACTTCCAGCATCTCCACCCTTGAACCCCATCCCTCCAACTGCAACAAGGATAGAACTCCCCTGGTCCTTGCCTTCCACCCAATCTTCAGATACAGCATATCTGCCACCACCATTTCCACCACCTACAGTCAGACCCGACCAGATATATTTCCCTCCCCATTACTATCAACATTCCGAAGAGACCATTCCATTTGTGACTCTCTTGCCCCCACTAAACCACTCTCAGCACCCTCTCTTGCCACCACAAAGGGTGTAAGACCTGCGCCCACGCCTCCATCCAAGGCCCAAAGAATCCTTCCACATTTTTCTGCACATCCAAACACCTCATCTATCGCGTCCATTGCTCTCAATGTGGTCTCGTCTACATTGGGAAGGTGGGAAACCAACTCAATGTTTCAGAGAATCTCTCTTGGGTACATGCACCAAACCAACCCACCACCCTGTGGCTGACCCCTTCAACTGCCCTGCCCACTCTGCCACGGACATGCCTCCACCACCAAATCCTAACCACACAAAGCCTGGAAGAAGAATGCCACATCTTTCACTTTGGGACCCTCCAACCACACGGCATCAACGTTGATTTCAACAGTTTTTTCATTGCCCCTCCACCCACCTCATCCCAGATCCAACCCTCCAACTGGGCACCGCCCTCTTGAACAGTCCCACCTATCCGCTCCAACCTATCACCATCACCCCCATCTGCATCTACCTATTACCTTCACAGCTACCTTCCCCAGCCCAACTCATTCCTTTTATCTCTCAGCCCCCATTTCCCCCACACTCCTGATGAATCGTCGATTGTTCTGCTCCTTGGATGCTGCCTGACCTGCAGTGCTTTTCCACCCTTTTTGACTGAGGACTGAATGGCCTACTACTGCTCCTCTATCCTATGGTCTTAGTACAAGTTTGATTTGTGAAATGTATTTTGCTTCTATTAGTCAAAGGCATGAAGGCAAAATTTCATTTTATTTCTTTCAAATTTACACACCTATGAGTAAAACTATGACAAAAGAAATCAGGAAATGAGTTTTAAATTATTCTGTACAAACAAAACAAAAATTGCGTTCCATAGTTTACAGCACAATTTATTTATTCAAGAAGGAAATTGTTATTGTGGCTGCAGCCAATGGCCAATTACAAAATAATGGGCTTTAAATTTGCATTTCGAGATAGTAACACAAACAGAAGTTAAACATTAAAGTAACAAATCACTTCTTATTCCATTCTTCTTTTTCCTTTCGTTCAGCAATAACTTCTTTGAGATATGGTTCTAGATAGCGTACATCCTGTAACAAACAAAGATCTGCACTCAGCTGTAGTCATAAATGTAAAATCTGTCACATCTAACAGCATAGTTATTTACACAAATAACTGATTTTTATTCTTTTAAGAAATGTTTATAGAACCTGATGTTTTAACTGAAGGAAAATCCAAAACAGAAATTGCTGAAAAATCTAAGCAGTCTAAAGATATGCAGGCTAGGTGGATTGGCCATGCTAAATTGCTCAGTGTCCAGGCTAAGTGGATTAGCCATGGGAAATTAGAGTGGTGCTGGAAAAGCACACCAGGTCAGGCAGCATCCAAGTAGCAGGAAAATCGATATTTTGGGCAAAAACCCTTCATCAGCCCTTCCTGATGAAGGGCTTTTGGACAAAACGTCCATTTTCCTGCTCCTCGGATGCTGCCTGACCTGCTGTGCTTTTCCAGCACCACTCTAATTTGGACTCTAATCTCCAGCACCTGCAGTACCCACTTCTGCGTAGCCATGGGAAATGCAAGGCTACAGGGATAGGGAGATGGATCTCGATGGGATGCTGATTGGAGGGTTGGTGTGGACCTGATGGGCCGAATAGCCTGTTTCCATACTATAGGGATTCTACAATTCTAGGTCTGACAGCATCAATGCAGAGAAATCAGTATTAACATTTCAGATCAACTCTCCCTTCTTCAGAACTCACGACAGCTAGGAAAAAGATGGTTTTTATGGGGTGGAGGGGTGGGGCGGGGGGCAGACTAAATGACAGATAGGGATAGAGCCCAAAGAGAAAAATATACAGTTGGATGGACAAAGGAGCAGTTAAAAGTCAGTCTGGGGTAATGAATGACTGCAAAAGGAGACTATTAATTGCAGAAATTGGGTAGTGTGTGGGAGCAGCCCATGTGATGACAAGGTCTGGTGGTCGGGGTGAGGGAAAACATGAAGAATGGTGCTCAGGCCTTAAAATTGTTGAACTTGATATTAAGTTCAGAAGGCTGCAGGGCTCCCAAGCAGAAAAGGAGATGTTCTTCTGGTTTGCACTCAGCTTCACTGCAGCACTGCAGGAAGCCTGAGGCAGAGATACTGAACAGGGAATATGGTGACGTGCAGAAGTGACAGGCAATTGCAAGCTCAGGGTCTGTTTTGTGTCTATGAAGCAGTCGCCAGTCTGCACTTGATTTCCTCAATGTAGAGGAGACCACAGTGAATACAGTAGACTAGATTAAGTGAAATGCAGGTAAAGTGCTGCTTCAACTGAAAGGCATGTTTAGGCCTCTGGATACTGAGGGGGGTGGAAATAAATGGGTAGGTGCTACAATTTCTGCAATTGCAGGGGAAGTTGCTAGGAATGAAGGATTGGAGGACCAGGGTCTCTCTGAGGGAATGGCCCTCACAGAGGGCTGACAAGGGAGCAGAGGGGAATGAGGTGACACCCCAATGGAGATGGTGGTAATGATGGCTAATGATCCTCTGAATGGGGATGCTATGCGGGGACAAAGTGGACCCGAATGCTGTTGTTGGAGAGTAGAGAGGGGGTGAGCGTTGAGGTGCAGGGTGAGTCAGACCCAGCTGAGGGCCTTGTCAATTATGGTGCCAGGGAATCCTTGGTTGAGGAAGGTGGTGTACATTTCGGAGACCCCCTTATCCAAATTGGCATCATCAGAACAGATGCAGAGGAACAGAGAGAATGGAATAGTTTTTACATGAAATATGGTATGAGGACGAACAGACAAGATAACTGTGGGATTTGGTGGTGTCGTAGTGAATATTGGTAATCAATCTGACCCCAAAAATGGAATGAGAGATGTAGAGGAAGGGAAGGGAGAAGACAGACCAGATGAAGGTGAGGGTGCATTGGAAATTGGAAGCAAAATAAATAAACTTTTCCAGATGAGAGAGGGAAGCAGCACCAATGATATCATCGATATATAGGAGTAAGAATCATGGATGGGGGCCGGAGTAAGACTGAAACAAGGAATGTTTTTCACACCTCACAGAGGGGCAGGCATAACTGGGGCCCATGCGGGTGCCCATACCTACCCCTTTGACCTGAAGAAAGTGAGAGGAGTTAAAAAGAGAAGTTGTTGAGGCTGATGAGGTGTTTGGCCAGTCGGAGGAGGGTAGCGGTTAGTGAGGATCATTCAGTCCATTTTTATAGGAAGCAGACACCATGGGGATGGACATGTGAAGAAACTGTAGGTCTAATAAAGAGGAGGTGGTTGGACACTGCGAACTGGAAATTCTGAAACTGATATAAAGCATCAGAGGAATCATGGAAGCAAGTGGGAAGGGACTCGACAAGAGGAGGAAGAAAAACCATGACTGAGCTTATGCTCACCCTGAACAACTTCTCTTTTAACTCCTCTCACTTCTCCAAGTCAAAGGGGGTGACCATGGGAACCTGCACGCACCCCAGTTAAGCCTTTTTTTTGTGGAGTATGTGGAACTTTCCAATTCTGGCTCCCAGCCACAACTCTTTCTCCAGTACATCAATGCTACCTCCTTCTCACATCTGGAATTGGATAAGTTATTGATTTTGCTTCTGATTTCCACTCCATTCTAACGTTCACATGGTCAACCTCTGACTTCTCTCTTCCCTTCCTCGACATTTGTTTCCATTTTGGGGATAGGCTGGCCACCAATGTCCATTATAAACCAATTGACTCCCACAGTTGCCTTGATTATACACCCTCATACCCTGCTTCCTGTAAACACTCTATCCCATTCTCCCAGTTTCTCTATGGCATATCTGCTCTGATGATGCTAACCTCAATAAGGAGTCCTCAAAAATGTCCACCTTCTTCCTCAACCAAGGATTCCCCAGCACCGTAACTGACAGGGCACTCGGCTGAGTCTAACCCATCTCCCACACCTGAGACCCTCTCTTCCCTTCCACAACAGTGATAGGGTCCTCCTTGTCCTCAACTACCATCTCATCAACAACCACATCCAAGAGAATCAGCCACTACTTCCATCACTGGACACATTCTCCACCCTTCTAGTCATCCTTCCGCAAGGACCATTCCCTCTAGACCACCTGGAGGTCCTCCGGCAATCCCAATACATCCCCACAGTCTCAAGTCCTTTCCAATGCAATTGCAGAAAGTGGTACCATCTGCCCATTTACTTTCTCCTTCCTCAGTATCCAAGGCCTCAAACACACCTTCCAGGTGAAACAGCACTTTATCTGCACTTCACTGAATCCAGTCTACTGTATTTGCTGCTCACAGCACGGTCTCCTCTACATTGGGGAAACAAAGTACAGACTGGGTGACTGCTTCACAGAACACTTACATTCTGTCAACAAAAAAAAAAGACCTTGAGCTTCCAGCTACTTGCCACTTCAACATGCCACCTTGTTCTCTGGCCAACATTGTCTCAGGCTTGCTGCAGCGCTCCAGTGAAATTTGATGCAAACTGGAAGAACAATACTTCATTTTCCGAGAGTGGTCAGAATTGGAAACTTACTACAAGTAGCAATCGAGGGGAATAGCCTTTCAGGGCAGATAGGGATAGAACAATATGCTGATTGGGTTAAATGAAAAGTGGTGGAACCACTGTTTGTGAAATGTGTCCAATAGGCCGACTGGCCCTTTTCTCTGCTATTGATTCTAAATCGGACCCAGTGAGGAGTTCCTGTTGGTTCAAATCCAAACCTTCCTCCATCAAAGGACTGGAGAAAGAGAAAAGGCAAGATAAACGAACCAGCCGTGACTGTTTTCTAAGCCAAAGGGTCCATGCATGCTGTAGGTGCTTGGGTTAAAGACAACTCTCAAGGAAATTACAGCGTGGCTGGTGGGACTGAAGTACACAGGTGCAACAAAAGGACAAACAGAGAACAAATGCTATTGCAGTAAACATTTCCCCTTTTACAGAAATCAGTACTAATGCCGAGATTACCTGCTCATATTTTGTCCACATCTCCTTTGGAAGGATTTGATGCTTCAGGCTCAAATCCAAAGCTCGCTTTATGCGGAACATTCGCTCATTGTAAAGGTTTTCAGGTAATCGTTTTATAGCTTCTTGCACATCATCATCTTCATACAGTGTGTCATCCCGCACGAGTCCTAGAAACAAACACAGTTTTCTTATTTGTGGTAATTTGGAGAATGTATCTTACTGAATGGTAATTCTTTAAAACAAGAAAACATAGTACTGAAGGAGAATTGACTTACGATACAAGAATGATGTATAATGGTAGTAAACCATAAATAAAAATGGGAAAAGCTATGTTTTAAGGTTGCATTTTATGGTTCACATGGAAGGTCTTTAAAAGACTATTTCAAGAAATGGATTTTTCTTAATAATTTGGAGTGGCAGGGTGTGGTATTTAGGGTTGGAAATCACATAACCACAAAGGTGTTAGCAAAAGAAAGAAGAGATAACAAATGATTTCTCAAAAGGCTACTCACAGATGCTGAGGAAGAGACCAATGGTTATAAGCGCCTTTTGGATTGATAGGGTACTGCTATATTACGGAATACTAACCCATGTAAATGCAAATACAAATCTCACGATCGAAATTTAAGTTGAATTCACTTTAAAATTTAAAGTGTGTGCCATTTAGAGAATCCACCCAGGAAACTGCAGAGCCTTCATTAGCTTCTCCTGAACTTGTGACTTCCTTCAAGGAAGGGGAAACAAATAATCGGAAACACTATCTTTGCACACTTTCATCCAAGTCACATCATCCTAGTTTGGCATTATATCATCTTCTTTCTTCATTGATGGCCTGATATCTTTGAACTTACTAATTAATAGATTAGATTAGATTACTTTACAGTGTGGAAACAGGCCCTTCGGCCCAACAAGTCCACACCGACCCGCCGAAGCGCAACCCACTCATACCCCTACATTTACCCCTTACCTAACACTACGGACAATTTAACATGGCCAATTCACCTGACCTGCACATCTTTGGACTGTGGGAGGAAACCGGAGCACCTGGAGGAAACCCACGCAGACACGGGGAGAATGTGCAAACTCCACACAGTCAGTCGCCGGAGGCGGGAATTGAACCCGGGTCTCTGGCGCTGCGAGGCAGCAGTGCTAACCACTGTGCCACCGTGCCGCCCACAAATGTAATGTAATGTAATGTAAATTAATAGTTTTATGGAAACACGCTCATCATGTTGACTTAAGAACTTAACTCATCACCGCCACTTCTGGAGGACAATTAGGGTGAACAGTAAATATTGCCTACGTCAGCCGTACCTATATACTGAGAATTGAAAAAGATTTTGGAAAGAAATAGAAGAAAATATCTAAATTCCAAAACGCACCATATTTGTTGAATCCTGCAGCATTATAGTACCACTTTTGTAGGCTTTGTAGCAAACTGCTTGTTGCCTTGGCTAGAGGAAAGAAAAGATACAAACAGATTACATTATAAACACACAGAAGAGAAAATTCAAATTAGGTGACCACACTAGAGTTAAGCTCAGTGTACGCAGAAACACTTACCAGAAGAAAATAGTCTAGCCAAACTGCCTTACTAAATACAAGCAAAATGCTGTGGTTGTCAGAGATTGGAAATAAAAATAGCAGATTCGGCATCTGTGAAGAAAAAGGTTAATTTAAATCCAATTGTATATTAGACTTTAAATGTTGACTCTGTTTCTCTTTCACAGATGCTGCCGAGTCTGCTGGGTTTCTCCAGGACTTTGTCGTTTAATATTTGTTCTTGGGATTTGAGAAATAGCAACAAAATAGCATTTACTGTTAGAAGTTTGGATTTTGCTTCATACAAACACTTTAGGAGTGAATTACACACAGATTTTAATCTGGAGTGAATTTAGGTTAGCCATGGTTCAGCCCAAGATAAACAAAAACATAGGGCTTACAAGCAGGAGTCAATTTGAAACTTTGAGCCTATTCTACCATTCAATAAGATCATGGTTGATCTAGACACTTTCCTGCCTGCTCTCCATGACCCTACAATAATCTTGAGTAGGCCTCACCTCATTAGTTGGGAGAATAAGCTCCAATCTAAGGACTGATGCACAAAATCCAAGCTTATACTAAGGTGCTGCATTGCTGGAAATGCTACTCTTTGATTGTAATATGAAACCAGGCTCCTGATGGACATCTAAAATGGGTATTAACAAAACCATAGCACTATTTTGAAGACACATAGGAGTTCTTCTGTGTTTATGGCCAATAATTATCTTTAAATATAAAGAAAGATTACCTGGTACAAAAATAAAAATTGCTGGAGAAACTCAGGTCTGGCAGAGGGATTGCTGGACCCTAAACATTAACTCTACTTTCTCTCCGCAGATGCTGTCAAGCCTGCTGAGGTTTTTCCAACAATCTCTATTTTTATACCAGATAGTCTTCCTTTAAAAGGCTATTCAAAGATAATTATTGGTGATAAACATGGAAGAACTCCCATCTCTCTTCAGAATTATGCTATGATTTTGTTAATACCCATTTATTGCTGGAGGCAACTCAGCAAGTTTGACAGTATTTGCGGAGAGAAAGCAAAGTTAATGTTTAGGGTCCAGCAAGCCCTCTGCCAAACCTGAGTTTTTCCAGCAATTTCTGTTTACTTGTAATTTTCAGCATCCACAGTTCTTTGGGCTTTTTTTGTTTAAGAGATTAAGAATAATTCCTGATGAAGGGCTTATGCTCGAAATGTTGATTCTCCTGTTCCTCAGATGCTGCTTGACCAGTTGTGCTTTTCCAGCACCACACGGACTCTGATCTTCAGCATCTGCAGTCCCCACTTTCTCCCTTTACATATTTTTCTCTGGATTAAAAAGTCACAGACTACAGCTTATAAAACAGAGAGAGGGTATAAGGCAAAGTTACCCAAGTCTAGGTAATGGCTCTGCCTTCAAATACCCTGGCTCAGTTTATGAACTGGAGTGTAAGTCATAAACACACAAAATAGAGGAGGAGGAATTTCTGAATAGTTTTGTGTAGCAATAATGCCATAAAAACAATAGATGGAGCTCTCTTCAACATTTTAATATATTGTTATAGTCCCAGAAGACTATTTCTGGATTGGTGGTGCATTTAACTCGAGGTTCACCATGCCTCAGGAAAGGGACAAGGTTAAGAAGGTCAGACCTTCATGGTGACCTCAGCTGGTGTGGGAATTGAACTTGTGCTGTTGACACTAGCTCAAGTCAGCCACCCAGTTAACTGAGCTAATTGACTCCAGACTTCTCTACAGCTAAAACCATAAGGCATATTGCCTAGCAATGCTAAGATAGGGATATTTGTTAATAAAACAAAGACAGCAATCTTTGATAGCAATCTGAAACAAAAACAGATACTGCTGGAAAAAAACTTAGGTTTGACAGCATCTGTGGAGAGAATCCAGAGTTAACATTTTAGGTCCAGCGACCCTTCATCAGACGCTGCCAGATCTACTGAGTTTCTCCAGCAATTTCTAATTTTGTTATAAATTAAGTGGCATAGTTTTAAAAGTGAGAACTGAGACACAGGGTGGGGATCAGGGTGCATGTACCCACATCTTTGAAGATGGCAGCTCAATAGAAAAGCTTGCAAAAAGTCACTAAAGGATCTTTATCTGACTAAGCAAGAACATTAAACATAATCCAAAGATGTGCAGGTTAGGTGAATTGGCTATGCTAAATTACCCATAGTGTTCAGGGATGTATAGATTAGGAGCATTAGTTAGCGGTAAATATAGGATTAATGGGGTTGGGGAAAGGATCTGGGTGGGTTACTCTTCGGAGGGTCGGTGTGGACTTGTTGGGCCGAAGGGCCTGTTTCCACACTGTAGGGATTCTATGATTTTACAAATGTTGCTTGGGGTAACTGGAGCACTGTGCACAATTCTTGGAATCTAAATTTGGAAGAAATGCCAAAGCATTTGAAAAGGTGCAGAAGATTCTAATGAGACATAACTGAGGATGGGGGATTGGGGTTGTCCTCACAACACAGTTGATAAAGGCATGGGTTACACAAGGGCCACTTGGTAGCTGACCTCAGTACAGCATTAGTTAAAAAATGGACAAAAGAGCAGAAATCCACAAGTAAGGTGAAAGTGACTGCCCTCGATGTTGAGGCCATGATTGTGGCCTCTCATATATTAGAGGTGATCTTTCTCTACACCTTCTCTGTAGCTGAACACTTTATTCGGCATTCTGTTCTATTACCCTGATGTACTTATGTAAGGTATGATTTGTCTCATTAGCACGCAAAATACTTTCCACTGTATCTGTAAATCGAGACCCCTAGCAAAACCAAAGGCAATGGGAAAAAGGAGAAACTCTCTCCTAGTGGGAGTCATTGCTAGCATAAAGGAAATGGTTATGTTTATTGGAGGGCAGTCATCTCAGCAGGAATTCCTCAGAGTAGTATTCAAGGCCCAACCATTTTCAGTTGCTATGTTAATGACATTGCCCATATCAGAACGTCAGAAGTGGGGATGTTTTGTTGATTACATGATGTTCAGCATCATTCGTAACTCCTCAGATACTGAAGCAGTCCATGTCCAAATACAGCAAGATATGGACAACATCCAGGTTTGAACTGACAAGTGCCAGGCAACGATCATATTCAAAAAGAAAGAATTTAATAAGTGCCCATTGATATTTAAAGGCATGACCACTACTGAATCACCTACTATGGATTCAGCTACTATTCTGGATGTCACCACTGAATAGAAGGTGAACTGGACTAGCCACAAACATTCTATTGCTACAAAAGTGGCCAGAAGATGGGAATCGTGCAGCACAACGCAGACTCTCCAAAGCACAAGTCAGGAATGTGATGGAACACTTCTCATTTGACTGAATTAGTGCAGCATCATAAACAAGAAACTTGATCCCATCCAAGACAAAGCAGCTTGCTTGATTGTTTTGGCTATGGTGCCAGTCACTCTCTCCAGCACCAACAGTAGCAGCAGTTTGTATCATCTGCAAACTGTACTGCAGAAATTGACTAAGGCTTAAGACAGCACCTTCAAAACCCACGATCCTACTGACTAACAGGACAAAGACAGCAGATACATGGAAACAGCACCACCCGAAAAGTTCACTTCCAAGGCACTCATTATCCTAACTTAGAAAAATATCATCTTTTCTGTGTTACTAGTTCAAAATCCTGGAACTGCTCCCTGCCAGCATTATGGGTCTACATCAAACAAATGGGCTGAGTTTTTTAAAAAAGGCAGGTCACCACCAGCACCAACCCCCACGTTCCATGAACAAATTTTTAAAAAGCAGTAAGGAGGAACTGTCAGCAACAACTTGACCCCAGGCTTCTTGGGTCAGAGGTAGGGATACTGCCGCTGCAGTACAAGAGCCCCAAGGAGAACCAAACTTCTTTTAAAAAATATCAGAAGGCGCTATTCCAGACAACTCATCGTATTTTTCCCCACAACCAAATTATCTTGAACATTCTACCAGAATAGCAAAAATAGATTTAATAGTAATTTTCATGGAAGAGTCAAATAAATACTCAAAGGAGGAAAACCTCCAGGATGAAAAAAATCCAGGAAGCATAACCAAAAGGGGCAGCATGGAAATGTTGGGCCAAATGGCTTCCTTCTGAATGGTAGCATTAGGTGTACCCTAGAACTCTGTGGGAAGCTAGGGAAGTGATTGCTGGGCTTGCTGAGATATTTTTATCATCGATAGCCACAGGTGAAGTGCCGGAAAACTGGAGGTTGGCTAACAATAGACAATAGGTGCAGGTGTAGGCCATTCGAACCAGCACCATCATTCATTATGATCATGGCTGATAATCCACAGTCAGTATCCTGTTCCTGCCTTATCCCCATAACCCCTGAATCCCCTATCTTTAGGAGCTCTATCCATCTCTTTCTTGAAAGTATCCAGAGACTTGGCCTCCACTGCCTTCTGGGGAAGAGCATTCCATATATCCACCACTCTCTGGGTGAAGAAGTTTCTCCTCAACTCTGTTCTAAATGGTCTACCCCTTATTTTTAAACCGTGTCCTCTGAATCTGGACTCAACCATCAGCGAAAACATGCTTCCTGCCTCCAGAGTGTCCAATCCTTTAATAATCTTATACGTCTCAATCATTTTCCCTCTCGTCCTTCTAAACTCAAGCGTATACAAGCCCAGTCGCTCCAATCTTTCAACATATGATAGTCTCGCCATTCCGGGGATTGACCTCAACAGCCAGAATGTCCTTCCTCAAATTTGGAGACCAAAACTGCACACAATACTCCAGGTGCAGTCTCACCAGGGCCCTGCACAGCTGCAGAAACACCTGTTTGCTCTTATACTCAATTTCTCTTGTTATGAAGACTAGCATGCCATTGGCTTTCTTTACTGCCTGCTGTACCTGCATGCTTGCTCTCATTGACTAATGTACATGAACACCCAGATCTTGTTGTACTTCCCCTTTACCTAATTTGACTCCATTTAGATAGTAATCTGCCTTCCTGTTCTTGCCACCAAAGTGGACAACCATACATTTATCTATTAAAGAAAGCTGGAAAGGAAAAGCCAGGGAACTATTGGAGGGAATCCTGAGGGATAGGATTTACATGTATTTATAAAGACAAGGACTGATTAAAGATAGTCAGCATAACTTTGTGCATGGGAAATTGTGCCTCACTCACTTGTTTGAGTTTTTTGATGAGGTAACAAAGAGGATTGATGAAGGCAAAGCAGTGGACATGATCTATATGGACTTCCTCAAGGCATTCAACAACGTTCCTCATCGTAGACTGGTTAACAAGGTTATATCACATGGAATATAGGGAGAATTCTCCATTTGGATGCAGAACTGGCTCAAAGGTAGGAGGATTAATTTTCAGATTGGATGCCTGTGACCAGCCATGTGTCACAAGGATTGGTGCCGGGTCCACTTTTTTTTGTCATTTATATAAATGGATATGACCTAGTAAGTTCACAGATGACAGCAAAATTGGTGGAGGTGGGCAGTAGTTACCTCAGCGTTCAATGGGACCTTGAACAGATGGGCAAAAGGACCAAGGAGTGGCAAATAGAGTTTAATTTATATAATTGAGGGTGTTGCATTCTGGAAAGGCAAATCAAAGCAGGACTTACACACTTAAATGGTAAAGTCCTGGGAGGTGCTGCTGAACAAAGAGGCCTTGGAGTGCAGGTTTATACTTTGAAAGTGGAGTCACAGGTAGACAGGCATTTGGTATGCTGGCCTTTATTGGTCAGTGAATTGAGTATAGGAGGCCAGTTGCAGCTGTACAGGACATTGGTTAGGCCACTTTTGGAATACTGTATTCAATTCTGGTCTCCCTGCTGTAGGAAAGATGTAGGGAAACCTGAAAGGGTTCAGAAAAGACTTACAAAGATGTTGCCAGGGTTGGCAAGTTTGAGCTATAAGGAGAGGCTGAATAGGTTGGGGCTGTTTTCCCTGGAGAGTCAGAAACTGAGGGGCAGAGGTTTATAAAATTACGAAGGACGTGGATAGGGTGAATAGCCAACTTTTTTTTTTCCTGGGCTAGGGGTGTCCAAAGCTCGAGGCTGTAAGTCTAAGTTGGGAGAGGAAAGATTGGAAAGGGAGCTGAGGGGCAACTTTACCACACAAGGGGTGGTGCATGTGTGGAATGAGCTGTCAGAGGAAGTGGTGGAGGCTGATACAATTACAACATTTAAAAGACATTTGGATGGGTATATGAATAGGAAGGGTTTAGATGGCCAAATGCTGGCAAATGGGATTAGACTAATTTAGGATATCTGTTCGGGTCTGCTTCTGTGCTGTACATCTCAATAACTATCTCCTGATCCCTATCGCACTCTCTGCAGGGGTCACCTTGAGCGCTGTAAAAACAAGTTGGTCCTCTCCTCCGCTAGGTCTCAAAGACAAAGAGAGACACTACAGGCCTCAGAGCCGGAGCCTCTCCGGGGGGCGGTGGAAGCCGCTGGAGTTGGTCACTGGCGCCGGGACGGAGCCGGTACCTCTCCCTCACCCACGACCGCCGTGACCCCGCAATCACCTTCCCTTCCCCGGAGGACCTCCACATCGCTCTCGGAAACAGGCTGAGGTTTGCTCACCAGCTCAGTTTGGGAAACGCTAGGGATTTTACCCACAGCCGGACTGTCTCCCTCGTTTCCGCCCCCCTCGCACCCGCACCGCTCCGCTCTCCCTCACCTGGGGCTCTGGCCGCCATCTTCCTAGCCAGGAACTCAACGCGGACTGCGCCGCCGCCTAACGTCCCCGGCGATGAGACGTAATCGCGTTGCGTGCGCGTCTCCGCAGACGAACCTGTAGAACGCACGTCCGGAACGGAACCGCGAACCCGACACGCAAGCGCGTGCCCGATAAAAGTCACGTTGACTACGTGCGGGCCCCCGAGGTAGAAAGCCAGCACCGTCTGCGGATACCGATGAGACGACACAGCAGTTGTCAAGGTGGTATGTGTTCCAGTTCTGGTGCTCTATAGTGAGTATGGGGGGGCTGGGTGTGAGACCGCCATGTTGGGCAATCATACAATGCAAGTTTTCATTGATTTCTCCACATGGCCTTGGCTAAAAGACTAGTTCTCACTATAGTAATACTGATGATATCGTGGGGAAAAAGGGCCCATAGGCAGCTATGGTTCTCAAGTCTCCAACTGCACCAGAAAGGATAGAAAATAAGCACAAAAGGAAATTAGTTCCCCAACCCCAAACAACGTATTGACTTTGTGTTTCTGGATGTGTAGATCTAGAATTACTATCGCTTGTGACATTAATTTTCTGATTTTGAACATGGTCCTCGGGGCTTCTAGGAGAAAGTGAGGACTGCAGATGCTGGAGATCAGAGCTGAAAAATGTGTTGCTGGAAAAGCGCAGCAGGTCAGGCAGCATCCAAGGAACAGGAGAATCGACGTTTCAGGCATAAGCCCTTCTTCAGGAATGAGGAAAGTTTGTCCAGCAGGCTAAGATAAAATTATCTTAGCCTGCTGGACAAACTTTCCTCATTCCTGAAGAAGGGCTTATGCCCGAAACGT
>NC_057713.1:39099672-39118073 GCF_004010195.1 Chiloscyllium plagiosum | reverse complement strand
CACCTATCGCATTTCCAACACCCCTCCCCCAAGTCCCTCCCCCCTACCTTTTATCTTAGCCTGCTGGGCACACTTTCCTCATTCCTGAATAAGAGCTTATGCCCGAAACGTCGATTCTCCTGTTCCTTGGATGCTGCCTGACCTGCTGCACTTTTCCAGCAACACATTTTCACCTCGGGGCTTCTACACAGCATCAATACAGTCAACAACATCTCATATTTCTACCACATATTTTTGCATCTGTCCAGTGTTTGCAATAATGCCATTTATTATTAACAGGATGTGGGCATTGATGGCTCTGCCAGAATTAATTCCACATCCCTAGTGGGCCTGAAGAACGTGGTGATGAGTGGCCTTGAATGTTTCAGTGCTTGGCATGTTGGTGTGTTTGGAAAGGAAGTTCCAGGATTTTTATTCATACGGAATGGCGATATATATTTCTAAGGCAGGATTATATGAGAGTCTTGGAGGGAACTTGCAAGTGGTGACATATCCATGTACCTCCTGCTCTTATCCTTCTACTTGTTAGAGATCATGGGCTTGGAAGGTTCTGGCAAAGAAGCTAGGGTGAGTTATTGCAATGCATCTTGCAGATGGTACACACTGCTGCTACAATGTAACAGTGGTGGAGGGAGGGAATGTTCAAGGTAGAGATTGGTGCACCAATCAAAGAGGTTGCTATATTTAGAATGGTATTGAGCTTTCTAAATGTTGCTGGAGCAGCAAGTGAAGAACATTCCATCTCAGTCCTGATTTGTAGATGGTGTTCAGACTTTGGGGAGACAGAAGGTGAATCACTTACCACAAAATTCCTGGCCTCTAACCTGCTCCTGTAGCCACAGTATTTATATGGGTGTTCCACTTCACTTTCTTGCCAATGATAACCCTTCAGATGGTGATAATAGGGGGATTCAATGATGCCATTGAATGTCATGGGGGCTATGATTAAATTCTGTTTTATTTAAGATGCTCATTGCTCAGCAGTGCAAACACTACTTGCCACTTATCAGCCCAAGCCTGGATGTTGTCTAGGTCTTGCTGCATATGGACACTGACTGCTTCAATATGCAGAAAAGTGAATCGCACTAATCATTGTGACATCATCAATGAATCTCCCCATTTCTGACCTTATGATGGAAGTAGTTCAAATATTTGTACTGTTCAATTTTCTCACTTGACAGTATTAAATGTTGCTAATGGAGATGCGAGTTTCAACACTGCGGTAAATTGTGTTGCTGCACTTGATATAATGTTGCATATATCAACTTTCAGAGCAACTTGTAATAGACCTGCTATTAAAGTCCATAGGACAGTAAGCATGTGGATACAAAATATCTTGGGGTATAGAAAGTAGAGTATAATTGAATGGTTCTTTTTCAAAGTAAAAGGAAATGTGTTGTGACAATTTTTTTAATACAGATTAATAAGACCATAAGACCATTAGACATCGGATTGGAAGTAAGTGGCGGGTCCACTCTGCCATTCAATCATGGCTGATGGGCATTTCAACACCACTTAACCGCACTCTCCCCGTATCTCTTAATTCCTTGCGAGATTAAGGATTTATCAATTTCTGCCTTGAAGACATTTAACGTCCCGGCCTCCACTGCGTTCTTTGGCAATGAATTCCACAGGCCCACCGTTCTCTGGCTGAAGAAATGTCTCTTCATTTCCATTCTAAATTGACCTCTTCTAATTCTGAGGCTGTACCCATGGGTCCTAGTATCTCTGCCTAACGGAAACAAATAGCATCCACCATTTCTAAGCCATGCATTAATTTGTAAGTTTCTATTAGATCAACCCCTCAACCTTCTAAACGCTAATGAATACAATCCCAGGATCCTCAGCTGTTCATCGTATGTTAGGCCTACCATTCCGGGATCGTCTGTATGAATCTTGGATGGACACGTTCCATGCCAGTATATCCTTCCTGAGGCCCAAAACTGGGCAAAGTATTCTAAATGGGGCATAACCAGAGCTTTACAAAGTCTCAGTAGCACATCGCTGCTTTTACATTCCAACCCTCTTGAAATAAATAACAACATTACGTTTGCTTTCTTAATTATGGACTTAACCTGCAAGTCAACCTTTAAAGAGTCCTGGACTAATACTCCCAGATCCCTTTGTACTTTGGCTTTAGGAATTTTCTCACCGTTTAGAAAATAGTCCATCCCAGTATTCTTTTTTCCGAATTGCAAGACCTCACATTGAATTACATCAGCCTTTTCTTGGACCTTTTATCCCAACTCTCTGCCTTCTGTCAGACTGGCCAATCCTCAATCCATGCCAGTTCACCTTGAACACCATGGGCTCTCACCTTACTCAGCAGCCTCTCGTGAGGCATCTTATCAAAGGCCTTTTGGAAGTCTAGGTAGATAACATCCACTGTGTTTCCCTGGTCTAACCTACTTGTTACCTCGTCAAAGAATTCTGATTAAAATACATGATCTGGATTAAAATATATAGTGCATAATCCCAAAATTTTTACATTAGACAAACTTTGGAATTGTTGTTGTGGTTCTGTTCACCGAGCTGGGAATTTGTGTTGCAGACGTTTCGTCCCCTGTCTAGGTGACATCCTCAGTGCTTGGGACCCTCCTGTGAAGCGCTTCTGTGATGTTTCCTCTGGCATTTACCGAACTCCGAACGGAGAATTCACCACAAAGGTATACAGGAAAGCCACACACACAGACCAAGTCCTAAACTACGAAAGCAACCACCCCAACACACACAGAAGTTGCATCAAGACACTGTTCAAAAGGGCCACAACACACTGCAGTACACCAGAACTGCAAAAAGAGGAAGAAGAACACCTATAGAACGTATTCGCCAAAAACGGATACCCCGGCAATTTCATCAACAGATGCCTAAGGGAAAGACAACGGAATGAAGACATGCCACAACCCAAAGGACTAGCCACACTACCATACATCAAAAACATTTCTGAACTGACAGCCAGACTACTGCGACCACTAGGACTCATAACAGCACACAAACCAAGAGCCACTCTCAGACAACAACTCACCAGGACGAAGGATCGATACCCAGCATGAGCAAAACCAATGTAGTGTACAAAATCCCATGCAAGGACTGCACAAAACACTACATAGGAAAAACAGGAAGACAGCTAACGATCCGCATCCATGAACACCAACTAGCCACGAAACGACATGACCAGCTATCCTGAGTAGCCACACACTCAGATGACAAGCAACATGAGTTCGACTGGGACAACACTACTACTATAGGACAAGCCAAATAGAGAACAGCTAGGGAATTCCTAGAGGCATGGCATTCATCCACAGATTCAACCAACAAGCATGTCAACCTGGACCCAATATACCGGCCACTGCAGCGAACAGCTGGAACTGACAACCGGAAGCGGCAGGTACAAATCACTACAAATGCCGGAGGAAAGATAACAGAAGCGCTTCACAGGAGGCTCCCAAGCACTGAGGATGTCACCTAGACAGGGGACGAAACGTCTGCAACACAAATTCTCAGCTCGGCAAACAGAACCACAACAACGAGCACCTGAGCTACAAATCTTCTCCCAAACTTTGGAATTGTTGTAAGGAGATTAGCATCAAACTTTAGAGGAATACAACGGGATCATGGTAGAAATATCAGACATATCAGATTAAAGCAGAGACCTATGGTTGGCTTGAGGGAAGAATAATAAGGAGAGATAATATAAACTTAAGTGGTACAATTTAAAGTCAGTTCTGAAGTGGACCCAGGCTGTAAGTACAAAATTTGTGGAAAAGCAAAGTCAAGTTGAAGAAGTCACTGAAAGGGAATTTATGAACTTTAGTTTCAAACATAGAGGCAGCACACAAAACCAAGTTTTGCTAAACTTTTATACAACAGTTGTTCTGTCCCCAGTGGGGACTATTGCAGCCAATTCTAAACACCACAGTTAAATAAAAATGTCAAAGATTGAAATAAGGTACATAGGAGCATTAGTAAAACTGAAGCAGGTAGTTAATAAAAAAAAAACATACTGCAGATACTGGGAGTCTGAAATAAAACAGGGAAATGCTGGAGAAATTCAGCAGGTCCAGCAGCATTTTTGGAGGGAAAAACAGTAAATATTCTGAATCCAAAGGTATTTCTTCAGAAGAGTCTGAAGACATTCTGAAGAGTTGTTGGGGTCAAAATGCTGACTCACTTTCCCGCTTCACAGATTCAGTCAGATCTGAGTTTCTCCAGCATTTTCTGTTTTTAATTTAGGTATTAAAGACTTCGGTTACATGGAAAGATCTGAAAAACTGGGATTGTTCTTTTTGTGCAGACGTTTAAGGATAGACTTAGGACAATAAGTCCATAAGAAATAGGAACAGGAATACACCACTCAGTTCCTTAAGCTTGCTGTACTATTCAGTAGGATTATGGCTGATCTGATACTCCTCACATCCACTTTCCTGCTCTTTCCCATAACCTTTGATTCCATTACTGATCAAGAATCTATATCAGTCCTAAAGAGACTTCAAGACTCTAACCCCACAGCTCTTTGTGGCAAACAATGCCAAAGACTCTAAACCTTCAAAAGAAATTCTTCCTTACCTCAATATTAAATTAGCATTCAGAGACTATGCTTTCTGGCCC
The DNA here is from genome assembly GCF_004010195.1 of Chiloscyllium plagiosum. Taxonomy (NCBI): domain Eukaryota; kingdom Metazoa; phylum Chordata; class Chondrichthyes; order Orectolobiformes; family Hemiscylliidae; genus Chiloscyllium; species Chiloscyllium plagiosum. The sequence goes on along the minus strand of NC_057713.1, from coordinate 39,113,465 downwards.
TAGATTTCCCCATGAGGGGAAACGATTGTCAAGCCCCTGAAAAATCCTATATATTTCAATGAGATGGTGTTGGGGATATTAGCACGGACAAGTGATTGGCTAATGAGTAGAAGAATAAGATTGGGATAAAAGGGGCAGATTCAGGATGGCAACTTGTAACTAGTGGAGTGCCACGGTGATCAGTGCTGGGGCCACAGTTAATAACAATATATGTTCATGACTTGGGTGATAGTTAAAGTACTATTGCCAAGTTTGCAGATGACACTGAAATAGATGAGAAGACACGTATTGAAGATGACACAGTCAACAAAGGGATACAGAAAGCTTAGGTAAGTGGACAGATGGAAGATAAGTGGAAAATGTGAGGTCGTGCACTTTTGTAGGCAGAAGAACTAAGTCTAATTTAAATGGAAAAATACTGCAGAATGCTGCAGTACAAAGAGAGGTCTTCCTAAAACATACAAGGCGCTAATCAGTCACATTTGGAATACTGGGAACAGGTTTGAAACGTTTATCTAAAGAAAGATGTACTGGCATTAGAAACATTAGAGACATAGTTGATTTCGGTAGGGAGGGATTTTCTGAAGAGTAAATGTTGAATAGGTTGGGCTTATACTTACTAAAGTTTATAAGATTGAGAAGAGACCGTCTTTAAACATATATGATTCTTGAGACATTTAGCAGGGTAGATGAGAAGAGCTTGCTTCCCTTTGGGAGGGTCTGGCACCACAGGGCATAAACTCAGCAGTAATGTGTTGCCCATTTAAGACAGTTACAAGAAGGAATTTCTTCTCATAATAGTGAATCTGTGAAATTCTGTACATCAGAGAGAGCTGTCAAGGTTGGGTCATTAAGTGTGGTGAAGGCTGAGGTAGACAAATTTTTACCCAGCATGTGACAGATTATGTATAAAGCAGCCTTCACTCCCTCCACCATTGATACACAGCAACATCTACAATTTGCACAGAAGTAACTCATCAGTTTATTTTGAAAGCACCTTCCAAACCTGTAATGCTATTAGCTCAAAGGACAATGACGGCACATGGGAACACCGACATTTGCATGTTTCTTCCAAGCCACTTGCATTCCTGACTTGTAACTATATCTTCAGTGCCACTGGCTTAAAAGTTTGGAACTCGCTCCCTAACAGCACTCAGGTTGACCTATAACACATGGACCGCTCAACAAGGTGCTTATCACCACTTTCTCAAGGACAATTAGGGATGAGCAATAAATGCTGGCCTAGGCAGCAAAGCACATATCCCTGGAATGAAAGATAAACTGTAAGTGCCATCTTAAATAGAATACGTCAAACCCTACACTTGGTCATTCATCACCTCAATGCTCAGCAGCAAAGTTCCTTCCAATCGTATTTAAGTCTGACTGCTGTCAAGAAAATCAAGCAGATTAAATACATTTATCAATATTAATCTGTAATAGCACTTTTTTATTAAAATAAAATGTTCCAAGGAGCTTTACAAGAATATTTTCAAACAAAACTTGAAATTGAGCTCCTCAAAAATATTAAGGCAGGTGGTGAACAGGAACATGTTAAAGGAAGAGATGGAGACAGTCCGTTGGAAATGGTGGACGGAGAGTTTAGGTCCTTGCCAGCTGAAACCACAGCTGCAAAATGGATTAATGAAAATTGGAGATTTATAAGAAGCCTCTGTTGAAGAAACCAGATGCCTAAGGGTTATTGGGCTGGAGGTTGCAGGGAGAGGGAGAGCCAAGACCATGGAGATATGTCAAAATAAGATGAGAATTTCAAAGTGACAAGCATAGGGTCTTGCGTGAACAGGAGTTTTTAAAAGTTAGGATAGAAGCAACATAATTTTGGAGTAGCTGAAGTTTAAGGGATGGTAGCTAGGAGAGCACTGAACCAATTAAACCTAAAGGTAACAGCTACATGTGACAGTGATAGCTATGGTTCAGTCAGTACCTTTAAGTCAGAAGTTATGGATTCAAGTCCTACCTCAGGACCTGAGTTACAAAACTGGCATCCAGTGCAGTATTGAAGGAAATGTTATATTTCAGTTGAAACATTAAACTATGGCCTAATCTATCCTTTCTGTCGGACATTAAAGATCCTATGGCACTATTTCAAACAGCAGAAGAATTATTCCCAATGTCTTAGCTAATAATCATCCTTCAATATCACATTATCTTTTCAATATTATTTTGTTGCTGTGGGAGCCTTCAGCACACAATTTGGCTGCCATTTTTCCTACATTTATCTCTCAGGAAAAATGAATTTAATCAGCTGTAAAGAGCTTTGGGATTTTGTGTAAGGCACATATCTTCATGGATGATGATTTCAGCAATATGCGGAGACAGATCATTTGACAGTGGTGCAAGCACTCTTGGTCATATAGAATACAGAGTTGGACTCTCAGCTCAGGGTTGCAAGTTAATAGTCTAATTTAGCTTCAGAGCGACCAAAGAGAAGAATGGCATCAGTGGTGATGGAATTTGTAGCTGTGTCTCAAAGACAATAAAAGATGAACAAAATATTGTGGATTCTGAAGATCTGATAGACAAACAAAAATTGCTGGACATATTTATCAGATCTGGCAGCATCTGTGGAGAGAACAGAATTACATGTGTGTTCTGATGAAAGGTCACAGATGCTACCAAACCCAGTAGAGAACTGGGGAACTTTCTGTGCGCTCCATATTGGATTAAAAAAAGGTGGCAAATCAGAAGCAGTGGAAAGGTCAACAGAGGTGATAATATAAGTTGCTGAATAAAAACATGTCTATCATAGTCATTAATTGATGAGTAAAAGCCTTCAAATTTTCACTGAAATAAAACAGCAGCTCAAGAAACATTGTCTTGACCTATGTACAATCCTGATAGAGGCACTGTCTACCTTCAGCAATTGCTTTTTAGGTTAGCTGCAAGTCAAAATACACAGAACTAAGGGTTTAGAATATTATTTGCAAAGTTACAGTTTATCTACATTCAAGGTTATTCAGAGCCGAATAACACTGCATCATTTCACAAATATAAATACCTATTTGCATCAATAAATTATTGAATTTTAACCCGGTGGCTTTCAAAAGGATTCACATAATTTTCAACTTTTTTGGGAGAAATTCTTAGTCCAACTGCCATTAAAATATTCTTACCAAATGTGTAGAGTATTCACCTCTTGGCCCTGGAATAAATCCTGCTCATAATAAAAGGATAAAGGTAGCAGTTTTCTGGCAAGCAGTGACCGCAGAAATTAGTTCGAGGAAAGTTAAATCCATTTCCCAGTGAGGACTGATTCAGAGTATTGAAACTAGAGGCAAAATTGACAATTGCACTCAGAAGAATTAAAGCTTTTTTTTGGATTCACTGTCAGATATCTCTCTTATTGCTACTAAGCAAACTGTGGGTCTGGAAGTAGTTGATTTAGTTATCGGATATACAGGAAAAATAATCATGACTCTACATTTACTTATTCTTTTTGTAAATGAGCACATATTGAAACCATTTAAGAGAATTTAAAGTGTTTTTTGGAATGCCTCAAAGTCCAGCAATGTGCCTTTTGCTATCTCCACGCAGAATACTTCATCAGGTGTTGCAACCAACTTATCCAGTGAGACGTAGTTCGGCTGAGTTGGATCATATTGCGCTCGTCCCAAGTGTTCAAGAAACAGATGTCTGTCTTTTATTCTCAGAAATTTTGCATTAAAAACCTAAGGCAAGAATAAAGTTTTTTTTAAAAGTTAGGTGCAGAAAGTTAATTCTCAACACATGCTGTAACAAAAATAATAAGTAATAACATTTTTCCATCACCTTAACACACATTCTTTTATAACACCAAAGCCAATAAGTTAATATTCAAAATGAATAATTTTGAAGTCTTTAATTACAGTCACTAATATTACAAGAAAAACTATTTATCCATATTAAGCTACGTAGATAATATATTTTGTGAAAAATTAGTAAATCTCTATACCACCGATAGTGTTAAGATGTTGATGGTAAGATGTGTCCCTAATGGTGTTGGATGGAGAGGTTTTGGGTTTTCGCAAAGATTGGAAGGAAACTGGGATGTAAAGAGGTGGGGGAAGAGGGAGAAGAAAATAATAACCATTCCTACATCAATAATGCACACAAGTCTATGCAAGGAGAGGATGCTGGTCACCCATCCAACCTCGTATGCGAACACAGACCCTGATAATGATGGAGCGAGGAAATAAAAAAATCCTGAAAGGTTTGGCCAGGTGACTGACTCATAACCCTTTTACATTTTGTAGGAATAGTAGGCTGTTCTTAGGGTGGTTGCTATTATACACTCCCTCACTACAGCTAAAAATATTTGCAAACTTACATGTTATAAAGTCTTTATTATCAGCACAGTATCATTAAATGAGACACTGCATTGGAAAATTCATTTCTCAGACTGCATTGGTCCAATTCAATTGAAACGTGCTGTGGTAATGCCATTTTAATTTTAAAATAATTTCTCATTATCTAAAAAGGAATCAATATTAATGAAGCAATAAAGAATTACTTCAATCAAGATCCTGGATTCATTGGAATATTGTTTGATTAGGACATAGTACAGTTAACATAAAAAGGTGAACAGAATGTCATACTTACCTGAGGAAATTTTGTAATCAGGTGGTGGGGGATTCCCATGGTATTGTGTAAGTAATCAAACAATCTAGTCAATTTTTTCTTACTAGCCAGGAGGAGTTTGGGGACGCTGATTACCATGTGTTGGATTTCATTATCACGAAATCCCAATTCAATCCGACAAACCTGGAAAACAACAAAATTGCCTGAGGGAGAGCTTTGCAATGATAAAATTGGCACAACTGCATGGAAAACTAGCTACTGCAGCCATTAGATAATAGTCAAAGTTAAATCGGTTCAATTTTGGTTCAAAAACAGGAAGTAGGAAATCTGTACGACCTGTTGACTATTTCCAGCATTTTCTGTTCATAGTCAAGATGAGCTTGTCTTGTAACTGTTTGTAATGGCTTTCCTTTTAAATAAGAAACGTTGTATACCAAATATTTTTGAAATACAAATTGTAAAATGCATTGTTTAAAGTATTAATCTTTTTAACAGAAATTGCCTTAGTAAACTTAATGTTGAAATCTTAGGATTTCTATTGCATTTGTTTAAGATTAGGACACTTCTTGCCTTGACTTTTGTAATGTTTATGTTTTTGTGTACGAGTTTAGAGTTAATCTTTTTCCGATACAAATTAAGTATATTTGCATAGTGAAAGGGTTAGGGATTTTGGGATGACTGTCTTGAGACTTAGATGCTTTCCAGCAAAGGCAATTTGACTTGGGTTGTGTGATCCTGCTCGCTGAGACCCGCAGGAGAAAGAGGATCAATATCTCACAGGCAACAGAGGGACTAGCATCTTGTAAATACCTTTACTCTTGGGGGAAAAAAAAGGAGTAATTCCACCTACTTTCAGATTTTCTTTAACTGGTTCCAAGCTGCCAGTTAACAATTTGGGGAGACGGGTGACCAGATCACGTGTCTAGCAGAAAATAAAAGACACTCAAATTAAAATTTAAGGTAAAAAGAGAAGAACATTTCAAACGCAATTGAAAAACAGAATTTATAGATGCTGGAAAAAAAATAATGTTAACATTTAGATAAAGATCCACTATCAGAATCAAATCTGGTGAGAGAGAAAGGATGAGTGAAGACCCATCATTACTTTTTCTTGATAAAGTAGTATTTTTCATTTAGAAAGAATGGGGAATAAATTCATAGAATCCCTACACAGTGTGGAAGCAAGCTATTCAGTTCATCAACATATTCAGCATCCCACCCAGACCCACCCCCGAACCTATCCCGTAACCCTACATTCACTATGGCCAATCTACCTAACCTGCACATCTCTGGATGTGAGGAAACTGGAGCCCACGAGGAAACCAACGCAGACATGGGGAGAATGTGCAAACTCCAGACAGTCAGTTGGCCAAATCTGGGTCACTGGCACTGTGAGGCAGCAGTGCTGAACACTGAGCTGCTCCTTGTAATTTTGCTCTAGATTATCACCAAGTGTCCAATCAATTCACTACTAATTAAATTGAATATAACACCTGCTGAATGTTTTCCAGCATCTTTTGCTTTCATCCTTAGATTCATTATTCCTCTGCTCATGCCACTGTCCATCACCTTTTGCTGTGAACTATCAACCCTCTCATTACAATTAATCTCGCTCACCTTCCGTCAGAGCACATACCTTCCCTTTTCCCATTCCCAACATTCATCATTTCTACATTTCTTTTGTTGCTTAAAATTGGTTCCATCTGCAACCTTATTCGGTTTTGAAGAAAGATTATCGATCTGAAACCTTAAATGTTTCTTTTCTTTCCACGGATCCTCATCTATGGAAAATTGCCAGTAATTTCTCCTTTTATTTCTTTTGACTTGAGCCTTGACTTCTCAACACCCTCGACTGTGTCACCATTCGCTGCTAAGCCTTAAAGTGATACAATTTTCTCCATAAACCCCTCTGACTGTTCTCTTCCTTTCGGAAGATTCTTCCATTTGTTTAACCAAGCTTTTGATTTCTGTTGTATTCTCTCTATGTGGCACAACAATCAATTTGTTTGGAAACAATTCGTAAAAGTCCCATGGGATATTTTCTCTTCTTAAAATGCATTACATAGCTGTTAAGTAGAAGAATGCTGTAGGCCATCATCTAGCATAGCAAAAGCAAACAGCGATACTGATGAAGAATAATGTTAATCTAATTTCAACTGAAAAGGCATTTCAACATTTGAAAAATTCACATAAGAGGGAGTTTGTGATCTACTTTGATTTTACCACAAACAGCAGAAAATAATCACTCTGTTAGCTGTATATTTACAATAAATCCATTGTATGTTCTGCTAGAGGAACATAAAGATCCACTTGCAGTTCCAACTTGATGGGCTATAACATTGGAGTGTAATTCCTTAATAAGGATTCTCCACATGATAAACATTCTCTCAGCTGTGCACTTGAAATGCTTTGAATTCCAAGGTGTGTGTGAGAGAGAGAGAGAGAGAGAGAGAGAGTGGTGATAGTATTCACTTGTTAGGATGTTCGCACGCATCAACAAGGTAATGGACAACTGCCTGGTAACCTTTTCAGCTAGATTCATTTCACTAGATGGTACTGAGCATGTGTGTAAAAGAGAGAGGTCTCAGCATTTTTTTCATCAATGTTGGTAATTTCAGGTTAATAGCTGAATAGCAAAACCTCAGATTAATAAATATTTCACCAAAGACTCTTAACAGAATTTCAGCAGGAATCTGTAACAACGAGGATGAGGATCCCATGAAAAAGGTATTCTGCCTGTTGCCAGTGCAAAACAAAGTATAACTTTGCCCTTTTACATTGTCAACTATTCATATCATACTGTAAAATGCTGTCTCAACAAAAATATTCACTTGTCTCATATAACTCTTACTTCTTACAAATGTAGTAAGGCTCAGTTTATAGCACTCTTACAATGGAGTCTGAATGTTGACAACTCAAGGTCTATTGCAGAAAAGAAACACACCATGTAAACTGGCAGACCAATACATTACTAAGAAAGCCTCGTATTATCGAAGGTGTTAAACTGAGGCTAGTTCTCTTGTCTCAGTGATTTAGTTGGATATTAAAAATTTCATGTCAAACTTGTGAATAGTAAGGCATTTTTGTTAGTACAGTGGTCAATCTCTCCAGATCACCAAAATTAAATTAATTAATCGTCCGTCACATTGTTCTTTATGGTATCTTTGTTGTGCAACCCCTATAATGCACTTCAAAGCAACTCATTTCAAATGAAGTACTTTGAAATATGGTAAGGTGCCAAGTAAAAACAAGGTTTCCTTTTTTCTTTTAAATGCCAAAGTAATTAGGCATCACTTTAAAATCTAGACTGCCCATTAATAGGCCATCCAATTAACAGTCTCATGCTAGGTGTAACATTGATGATTGATGGTAATGATTAAAGACAGGATAAGTGGCATTAAGGTTTAGTTATTCTGTGTCCATGACTGGATTAGAGAAACAGCAATTGTAGAAGGTCTCCTCAGCCCACAGCATCAAGTCTCAACACATACTGCTTCACTTCCCTCATGAGAGCCACACATACAGTGTTAAAATTCATCACATAGCAGTACCTTTTGCACATTTAATCTCAGTTCTCTCTGGTAGAATGCCAGCCTATTGTCCAGTCTTTCCACACTGAAGTTTAGCAAATAAGGGGCTCCTGACACCATCCTTGAAATGGCTTCTTTGCTGAATTTCTTTGATTGCAAGTACTGTATTCTAAAAGGAAATGAAAAACCATTGGTGCTGAATTGAGAAAAAAGATACTTAAACCAAAGATATCACCAAACATCTTGCATCTATATTTGGATTTTAATTTTAGGATATAGGGGAACGTGTTATTTATCTGATTATTTGGTACAATGACTGATGACAGCTAAGAAAACATGGAGTCAAGAGGCAGAGGGCAGAGTTGATTACTGCTGGCTTCAAGGCTAAAAGCAGAGAGTGAGAGTAACTGGTAGTTAATTTCAGTTGCGGCGATGGGAAGTAGTGTTCCACGAGGATCAGTATTGGGTCTACTGCTATTCAAAATTTACATGAACAACTCAGACTTCAGAATCAAAAACATAACTTCCAATTTCAGTGCAACAAATTGGGGGAAGGGCTATTCATAAACCACATTGAAGAGGACTGGACAAATTAAGGAGGACATTAATACGCTTGTAAATGGACAAATAATTAGCAAATGAAGTTCAACACAGGTGAATAATAAATGTGAGGTAGTTTTTTTGATAAAACATAGTGTGGTCATTTATTACTTTGAATGGACATGTCTTAGTGGGAAGGAGGAACAAAGGGATATTTCAGAATACAAATACACCTGAACACTAAAAACTATGCCATACGTTAGCAAGGTCATAAAAATACAAACCAAGCACTTGATTTTATTTCTTGAGGGATAGAATAGAAAAGGATGGGATTGATGCTAAATCTGAATTGATGTGTGCATTCTTATTAGAAAGATTGACAGGCTAGACCTCTTTTCTCTATGAAACAAAGAGGGCCGTAAGTGACAATATAAAGTTTCTAAAATTGAGAAACGTTTTGATAGCACAAAGAGCATTTTTCCACTGGTGAGGAAGAACATAACTTCCATCATCGGGATAAGCACCAAGAATTCTAACAGGGAATTCAGAAGGATATTCTTTATCCAGAGTAGTGAGAATATAGAAATTGCCACCACTGCGACGGTCTGAATTGAATAATACAAATACATTTAAGGAAAATTACAGAAGAATATGATGGAGAAGGGTTATAATGGCAGATTTAGATGAGGATAGGTGGGAAGGGGAGAGAGTGGAACATAAGCCTTGATGTTAACTAGGTTAGTTGGTTTGGTTGTGACTGTGCCATACACCCTATGTAATCCCACAAAAACAATGTCCTGACATACTATATAGTTAATAGGTTTTTCTTAATGAACTTTGTCTCAACAAAATTATCTTTTAATTGTAGTTTATCTAGACTTCTTTAATAGCCTGTAAATAAAGCAGAATTATTATATCAATTTAGTAGTAATACTACTCCTGCTGCTGCCACCATCAACTTGGATTCACATTGGTCGTTTACAATACTCAATTGTTGAAAAAAACATTTTAAACATTTATAAGGGAAAAAAAAATCAAACCCAAGAGAAATTAAGATAAGAAAACTTTGCTCAAACTCATTTGATTCAAGGGGTTCTTAATAAGAGAAAATGGAGATGAAAAGTTTAAGGAGTGAACTCTGGAGTGTTCAAACATGATTAGGTTGGGACAGGGGGATCCCCCAGAACACTGCATCCAGAGGAAAGGAGAGTCGCTGAGTTGTTTTATATTGCTGAAGGGATTGGAGAGGTAAAAGGGGAATAAATCATAATTTTAAAGTTGAGACAGAGGGGCTGGGATCCAAGATGTTCATAAAGAAAAGAAGTGACAAGAGATCAGGACTTGGTATAGGAAGAAGTACAACATTTTGCCTAAGCTAAAAGTTTAGAGGGTGAAGGATAGATTCATTGGAATAGATTAGTTTGTCAATAACAAAGATATGTATGAAGTTCACAACCACAAATACATTCCTAGTACTGGACTCAATAGTCTGAATCATGTCCTCCCATGCTGGAATGACCAAGACTCTATGTCTAATAATCTTTAAACTGCAGGCCAAGTCTTGCAGTCTCCCACTATTTTATTTTACAAGCATTAAGAACCACAGTTAAATACAGTACTTTGGCTTTTTTTCCCTGTCTTTAGGTAGAATTTCTCCATTGACATTTATTGGGCGAATACCTCGTTTTACCTATTATGTATTCTTGTCATTCTTGGACATTGTTTTGTGCTTCTAGCTAGATTTCCCTTCTGATTTTTCTTTACCACCAGTTTCTTTGTATTTCTTATGCTAGATAGATCTCAATATCCCTTACATTACCTCATCCGTAGATTCTCCACATCCTCAGTCAGAATGAAGGGGTTGCTGGTGAGGAATGCTCCAAGCAAATGATCATCTACTCCTATATCCTTTAGGAACAGAAGTCTCTCTTTTACATCTCTGTTAAAATCCAGTCTTAATAGCATATTGGCCACATTTGGTCGCCTTTCTAGTTTAGACAGATCTACACCTGTAAGATAGGATTTATAATAAAATTGATCAATACAGCACAATGTTAATCACAGTTATTTGTTTTCTGGCTGTGATAATTAGTTTAAAAGAAAGGCATTATGTTTTAATACATGTTAACAGCATACTTTTGTACACAGCAATACTACTTGTCCAGAATTCAAACAAAAATTTGTTCATATGTGGAGTTTGAATGAATGTGGTATGCACTAGCACAGACAGGGAATCTAGAAGATGTGATCTAGGAGATGAAGAAACAAGTAACATCAAAGTGAATGATGAGTGTTCCCTATTTCAAATTTCCCCACTAGACTCAAAAACTTATGATGAGAGCCATCAGGCTTTAATAGAATCCATGAATATATTGCATGCATATTCTAATGCTGAACAAAATCACTGTAACAAGAATACAGTTAGGCTTCATTCAGAACATGACATATGGTTCTAGCCTTGTTTTGTGATGGAGAATTACAGGAACCTAAAAAAAGGTCAGAGGAAGGCCATGAGAATAATACCAACTTTGAAATCTCCTAGCTATCAGCATAGAATTAGACAGCAGAGAATTTTTTCATCTAAATAACTGGACTTTGGAAAAATATTAAAAGTAATGAAAGAGTTAGTCAAATAAGCACAGAACTATCTTAGATTGCAAGAGGTTTTTTTTCTATCAAGGATCATCAACCTCATTTTCTTTTCTCCAGTACTCTCCAGCTGTTTTCCTATGTTTTTGCAACTTTTAGGAGTTACTTACCATTTGGAATCATAATTCTTAATAACACCATGTCTGTATTGGAAATACTCAGTGGACTGAATGTCTTCTTTCCTGTCGTTTCAGATGTCTGCGATCCACAAGAATTTAATTCTTGAGTGGAAGTTAAATAAAAGAAAATTAACATGAAGCTTGGGCAAATAAAGATAGCTAGCACTTTTGAGTAAGAGTCAGCCAGGTGACAGTGGGGTCTGTGGGGGGCGTGTCAGCAGAATGCAGGTGAGTGGCGCTGGTGGGGTCGGAAGTGGTGGCAGACACGGCAGTAGGGGTGGCGGAAGTCATTGAGCGTGTGGCATCAGCGATGATGTGAAGGCCGGTAGTGATGTCACGTGTGATGCATGAGCAATTGTGAGGGGCGGAAGTGGCTGTGGGAATGGCCATGATGGGGGCGGAAGTGACGTCATCAATCAGCGTGGGGATGGCAGCTGCACCAGCCGCATGGCTAATGGCATCCAAATAGTTCCAGAGGTTGGGGGAATCTTCTGGAATGTTTGAGGAGCGCTGGTTATGGAGGCGGGGTAGATAAAAGTTTGTTGTACTTACAGTTTTTGATGTTTGAGATGGAGTTGAAATACTGTTTGTTGAGAGTATGAATTCTCCTGAGGATGTGGTACAGAGTGGGTCCTTTGCAATTCTGGGAGAGTGTGGCCCTCAGCTGAGGCAGGGCTGACTGTAGAGAGGTTAGGTGCCGGCGCATTGCTGCGAGTGTGGAGCGGAGGATCTTGGCTGCAAACCATTGATCCAGGTTGCAATAGGAAAGAGGTTCTGCTGAGAGAACACAGCAGCTTGGGGCTGAATGACAAAGCAGAATCAGAAAGGTAATGATCTCCAGATGAACCAAGTCCAGGCAGTGGGTCGTGGATGGGGTCAGCTCTGCCCACTGCCTGCCATTCTTCCACGGTTATGTCCGAGCCCGGGTGACCTTGGAGGGGGAGCACGCGGTGTCCATCAGTGCCCTTGATGCCTTTCGAGAGAGTTGGGCACCGTGGGGATACAGTGCTTTATCTCCCCCTCTAACTCCATTCAGATGTAGCTCCCTCCCCCTCAGCATTTCCCGTTAATTGAGGGTTTATGACCAATTGGCACAGAGCCAACAAGATGAAAGAGGTAAACGTGTGACTCAATGATTGGTGTGGGAGATAGCGGTTTGAATTCGGGGAGATTGGCGTCGGTACTGGGGAAGGAGGGGGCTGTCCTGATGGGATGGGTTTCACCTGGATCAGGCTGAGAGCAGAGTCCTGGTGAATGCTATAACTAGGGCGATGGATAGGGCTTTTAACTGAATAGTGGGTGGATGTGGGGGACGGAGGTGATCAGTGGTGTGGAAAATAATGGAAAGAGCTATAGGAGGGCGAGGGGGGATGGGCACAGCAAAGGTTCGAGTTTCCAGAACAAGTCATAGGACAGAGAGAATGGAGAGGGCCAAGTACCTAACTTCAGGCACAGCAGAAAAAGGGGACAACTATGAGAATGGGGTCAGTCAATACAGGACTGAGGGTGTTGTACTTAAATATACGCAGTGTACAAAACAAGGTCAATACATTATACTGGGAGGCAGAGAGTGGGGAAGTGATGTTGTAAGGATTGAAAAGGCAAGTATTTTTGAAAGGATGAAACCTGTAAAAGTTAATGTTCAGAGAAGTATGGGTGGGTTCATGAAGCGAATCAAAAAGCTGGATCCATTCTTGGGATCAGGGTCCAGCCATCCAGAGTGAGATAAGGAACAACTCCTTCCCTCAGAGTGTTGTTAATGAGTGGAAAGCCCTCACAGAGGGTTCAGCAAGTTCCATCGTTACATCGATGTCAGTCTGGGATGTCATGGATCCAGTTTTTTGATACGCTCCCATTGGACACAGTCTCTTCGTACCGAACCAATCAACTGCTGCAGAATCTTGTACCTTTCAATGAGATTCCCTCTCGGTCTGGGATACAGCCTCTCAAGTCTGATACAGCACACTTGAGAGGCTGACCCTAGAACTCTTTGGGAAACCAGAGAAGTGATTGCTGGGCCCCTTGCTGAGATATTTGTGTCATCGATAGTCCCACAGGTGAGGTGCTGGAAGACTGGAGATTGGCAAACGTAGTGCCACTGTTGAAGAAGGATAAGCCAGGGAACTATAGACCGGTGAGCCTGACGTTGGTGGTGGGCAAGTTGTTGGAGGGAATCCTGAGGGACAGGATGTAGATGTATTTGGAAAGACAAGGACTGATTAGGGATAGTTAACATGGCTTTGTGCGTGGGAAATCATGCCTCACAAATTTATTTGAGTTTTTTGAAGAAGTAACAAAGAGGATTGATGAGGGCAGAGCAGTAGATGTGAATTATATGGACTTCAGTAAGGCATTCGACAAGGTTCCCCATGGGAGACTG
>NC_057713.1:39043878-39098974 GCF_004010195.1 Chiloscyllium plagiosum | reverse complement strand
GTGGTGGAGGCTGGTACAATTGCAACATTTAAGAGGCATTTGGATGGGTATATGAATAGGAAGGGTTTGGAGGGATATGGGCCGGGTGCTGGCAGGTGGGACTAGATTGGGTTGGGATATCTGGTCAGCATGGACGGGTTGGACCGAAGGGTCTGTTTCTGTGCTGTACATCTCTATGACGCGCTGAATGGTCTCCTTATGTTCCTGTTTCTGATGTTTTTGTTGTGATGGGGAATCACTCAGAGACAGGGACACAGTTCCAGTGAGGACAAAATGAGATCGTACATCTCCTTTCCCAATCCTGTGCTGTTTTATAATTCCTGTGTGTAAATATTTTATGTTGTGAGGCTATGTTTAGTCAGAGAGCTGCCATCAATCATTAGCACCAGCAGCAAAGTCATTCTGCAGCTGTCTAACTGTCCACTCCACGCTGCAACCTGATTAAACACACACACACATTCATTTCGCTTTTAACCAGAGAGCATTACAGGGAATGAATATTCCTGTAATCAAAAAGTTTGGAGAGGGAGCTTTCCTCAGAGTCAGACCCCGTGCTGTCCCAGTCCCTGGGAGTGTTTGATGTGGGTGTACAGTGTAGAGGGAGCTTTCCCCAGTGTCTGACCCCGTGCTGTCCCATCCCTGGGAGTGTTTGATGGGGGTGTACAGTGTCGAGGGAGCTTTCCCCAGTGTCAGACCCCGTGCTGTCCCAGTCCCTGGGAGTGTTTGATGGGGGTGTACAGTGTAGAGGGAGCTTTCCCCAGTGTCAGACCCCGTGCTGTCCCAGTCCCTGGGAGTGTTTGATGGGGGTGTACAATGTAGAGAGAGCTTTCCTCAGTGTGGGACCCTGTGCTGTCCCAATCCCTGGGAGTGTTTGATGGGGGTGTACAGTGTAGAGGCAGCTTCCCCCAGTGTCAGACCCTGTGCTGTCCCAGTCCCTGGGAGTGTTTGATTGGGGGTGTACAATGTAGAGGGAGCTTTCCTCAGTGTCAGACCCTGTGCTGTCCCAGTCCCTGGGAGTGTTTGATGGGGGGTGTACAATGTAGAGGGAGCTTTCCTCAGTGTGGGACCCTGTGCTGTCCCAGTCCCTGGGAGTGTTTGATGGGGGTGTACAATGTAGAGAGAGCTTTCCCCAGTGTCAGACCCCGTGCTGTCCCAGTCCCTGGGAGGGTTTGATGGGGGTGTACAGTGTAGAGGGAGCTTTCCCCAGTGTCTGACCCCGTGCTGTCCCAGTCCCTGGGAGTGTTTGATGGGGGTGTACAGTGTAGAGGGAGCTTTCCTCAGTGTGGGACCCCGTGCTGTCCCAGTCCCTGGGAGTGTTTGATGGGGGTGTACAATGTAGAGGGAGCTTTCCTCAGTGTCCGACCCTTCTCCTGCTCTGTTTCTGTTTCTAGGAGAACCCGTACATGTGCAATAATGAGTGTGATGCCCGTACGCCTGAGCTTGCCCACCCGCCCGAGCTGATGGTGGACGATGAGGGCCGGGTGCCCAACACCTTTTGGCAAAGTGTCTCGTGGAGGCAGTTCCCGGAGCCTCTGGTGGTCAATCTCACCCTGTCCTGGGGTAAGAGCATCGAGCTGACCGAGGACATTGTCATCACCTTTGAATCGGGCCGGCCAGAGCAGATGGTGCTGGAGAAATCTCTCGATCACGGCCACACGTGGCAGCCCTATCAGTTCTACGCTGTCGACTGCCTCAACTCCTTTGGCATGGAGTCACGGAGAGCCCAGGATCTCACCGCTGCCTCCGTCCTGGACATTATCTGCACCGAGGAGTATTCCAGGGGCTACGTGTGGAAGCTGGAGAAGACGGTGCGTTTCGAGATCCAAGTGCGGTTCGCCCTGTTCGGGGGACCCCGGCTCAGTGATATGGCCTCCTTGTACAGCCGCCTGGACACTACCAAGGAGCTGAGGGACTTCTTCACCGTGACTGACCTGAGGCTGCGCCTCCTCCGGCCTGCCACTGGCCCCACCAGCGTCGACCCCCTGAACCTCTCCAAATACTTCTATGCCATCTCCAACCTGGACATCCGGGGCAGGTGAGAGCTTTCCAACTCCCCACCGTGGGGTTCCTGAGGCTAGGGCCCAGCCCCAGGGGGCACTGCGTCAGGGCTGGGGGCAGCCCCTGGGGGTGGGGGCAATCCCTGGGGGTGGGGGCAATCCCTGGGGCAGAATCACCTGTGGGTGGGGAGGGTGACCCCTGGGAGAGGGGAACACCTGGGGGTGGGGGGGCGGCCCCTGGGGGCCATTGGGATCATGATCATGTGGACATTGGGGTCACCATCTGGGTGACACTCCGGATTAACACTGTCCCACATTAACATGTGGAGGCTGTTTGACCCTGGAACATGTGGACCCCGCTCTCTGGGAATAAACCACAGGGTAACCTTCTGCTGGGTAACCTCTGGAAGGAATCCTATAGGTTAACTTTGGGCACATGACATTATCAAAACCCAACACACTCAGTCACTCTGGGAAACCTGGTGGGAATTGTCCGGGGGTAACATCCTCGGGAATAATCTCCCAGGGGCAACATCTGGAGGGTGCTGGGTGATTGGACATCGGGAATCCTGCTCTCAGGGTTCACATCTGGTTTAACAGGGATGGATTGTGATGCCTCCCGCAGTCGGTCAGCACTGCCCTGTGTCCCTGTGCTAACTTCCCTGAAGGAGTATGCCCACAGCCTTGGCACTGGGGCACATTCCCCTGGGCCTGCTCTGAGGCTCCTGCTGACTGGCTCAGTCCAACCAATCAGGCAGCAGAATCTGATCCTGTGCTCACCTCACAGCCAATCCCCAGCCTCGCCAGAGAATTGAGCAGCACAGGCAAAGGCCAGTCAGCCCCTCAGTCTGTACTAGCTCAGTGAAAGCTTTGTTCAGTTGATCCCACTCCCTGCTCATTCCCCATCGCCCCGTTCTCCCCTTTTCAATCGGATTCTGGCTGGTCCCTGATCCTGGAAACAGTTTGTTCCTGTTTAATCTGGGAAAGCTGTTGCTAATGTCGTGAACTATTCTGACAGTGTGTTGAATATTCAGAACAGTGAGTCCCTTATCCCACCATCCCACAGTCTCCAGGGCCTTTAACCATTAACTCATTATTCCAGAGTCAGCTTCTGGGAGACTCACTCCAAGTTTTCGTGCTGGAGAATCTTCAAACACTAATTAGAGAACAGCAGCAGTAAAATGTTGATGCTGCCCTTCCCCTGTCTCCAAGGAGCTGTCTGCGTTTTGCTTAGTTTAGTAAAATATCCCCAGAAATGCCAATTTGCAAAATGTACAAGGGACAATCTGCAGATTTGGAAGCTTTGTGCTGAGTTACAGGCCGACTGGATGTTATCAGCACAGATTCACTGAGGAAACTGTTCACACACTGAAACACTTGGGGCCTCACACAATCACATCAATTAAACAATCCCAATTTGCATTTCCATAGCACCTTCCACACAGTGAAATGTCTCAGGGTGTTACACAGGAGAGGAACTCAAACACAGTAGGAGACATTGGGAAGGAGGGGAATGTTCAGTCACGGGGGGGGGGGGGGGGGGGGGGGGGGATGGATGGGACTTCACTGCTCACTGGGAGGTTGGTCTGGATCAGACTCTCTGAATCTCCCAAAGGTCATTGAGAGTGAAGTTCTCTCTCAGTATTGGCTGTCCTGCCTTCAGCTGCCTGAACCCTGAGCTCTCCAACTCCCCCACTACCCCTCCCTGTCTCGCCATCTCGCTCCCCCAACATTGACACCCTCCATAAACCACTCTCTTTGGCCTGGGGTCCAGTCCCTCCCTCAATATCTCCCCACCCCCGTCGAGGCTCAGTGTCAAATTCACTTTCATAATCACTTCCGGGAATCACCGCGGGATTGTTTCCTCTGTTAATGGTGCTACGTAAATGTACAAGCTTCCTTTCAGAGCAGCAAGAAACTACAACAACAACAACAACTGGTATTTCCATGGCCTCCTGAGGACTTCAGTGTGTTTGAACAAAATTGCAAAGTGACAGGACAACTGGAGATTGTGTCGGGTGCTATATAAATGCAGGGAGTTTCTCTGTGGAGCGAGGGGGCAGTTGAGCTGATGATGATGCTCACCCCTGCCCCACAGTTGTTGTTGTTGTTGAGGTTCTGATGATGAATGAGTAGACGGACAATGAGCAACAGGCCTGTCTGTTGCTGTGAATGTGAGTGAGTGAGGAGCCCGGTGTTGTTGTTGGCAGAGACACAGACAGCCTCTACACAGAGTGTTTTCCTGAACGGAGTGAGTGACCGTGTTCCGAAGCAGCTTGTCCTTGTCTGTCCCCAGGTGTAGGTGCCATCTTCACGCCAACAACTGTATCCTGGAGAATGGGAGGCTGAGCTGTCAGTGTGAGCACAACACCACGGGCCAGGACTGTGGCAGCTGCAACGACGGTTTCCATGGGCGGCCTTGGACTGCAGGCTCCTACCTCCCAATCCCCAAAGGCACGGCCAATGTCTGTGAGTAACAGCCACTTCGGGCGGTCACACCCGCTCCCTCCGCACTCCCTCCGCACTCCCTCCGCACTCCCTCCGCACTCCCTCCGCACTCCCTCCGCGCTCCCTCCGCGCTCCAGCTTGCACGGATGTACCTGCTAGGCCCCTTGGCATTCTATTTACTCTGGGATCCATTAGACAGTTAAAATCCCCTCCTATATTGTGCAGTACACCCCAAGATTCATTAATTTAGCAACTGCATCAATTAGAAATTTAAGAGGATGCACCGGAGGACAATAAGCATTCAGGACGCCATACTGTCCTCCATGTATTAGAGCTTTAAGAATAATGAACCATCTATGTTCGTTCTTAGTTTGCTCAGTTACCTGGAATAGGAGGTTCCTTCTTACCAGTACAGCCACTCCTCTATTCTTGGAGATAAAGGAGGAGAAGAATACTCTATCATAACCCCCCCCCCCTCCCCGCTGCAGCTCCGCCGTACGGCACATGGTCCTCCCGCTGCAGCTCCGCCGTACGGCACATGGTCCCCCCGCTGCAACTCCGCCGTACGGCACATGGTCCCCGCTGATTCACTACTTAATCATGGTTGATCTGGTAATCCTCAGTTCCACTTTGCTGCCTTCCCCCTCAACCCTTGATTCCCTTATACTTATTAAGTATTTTAAGTATGTTATATTAAGCATACGAGAATTATACTCAAGTTATTAAACTCTAATAACTTGAATATACTTTAAACCTCTGCCTCAAAAGCCTTTTTGGATTAAAAAAATCCAAAGAATAATTGCCCCCTTAGAGAAAGCAAATCCTCCACGTCCCTCTTTTAAGCCCCTTGTTACGATTATGCCCTCTGGTCCCAGTCTCTCCCAAGGGGGAAACAATCTTTCCGCATGTACCCTCTTGAGTCCTTTTAAGAATCTTGTAACATTTCAGTAAGGTTGCCTTTCATTCTTCTAAATTCCAATGAGTACAGGCATAACCTACTCAATCTCTCTCTCTCCAATCTGTGTCCTGCTGGACTGGGTAAGAAGGTCTCTCTCATTTGCTACAGCTTAGATTCAGGATGCTTTTTTAAATCTAGGAGTCTCAAGATGGATTAGAGCTATCTCTTTCTCTCTCCTGATTGAGATGGCTGGGAGATGCCTCTCTGTGTGTCCTGCTAGGCTGGGTTAGGAATTTTCTCTGTCTCTTCGTGCTGTTGATCTGGGTTAGCTGGTGCCTCTGTCTTAGTTAAGTGTGTTTCTGTGTGTGATCTGTTGATCTGAGTGAAGTGATGGCTTTCTGTCTCTGTCTAGATTAGTAAATGTATCTCTTTATGTACTGCAAGGATGCAGCTCCTGCTATCTTGGTTAGGAAGTGTGTGTGTTTCTCTTTCTTCCACCCTGTGGCTGGGGTAGGAGGTATCGCTCTGTCTGGCAGACTGAATATCTGGGTTACAATGTTTTTGTATCTCTCTTCCTCTCTGTTTGGGTAAGAAGGTGTCTTTCTGTCTGTCTGGCTTAGGCGGTCTCTCTCTCTCTCGGGACCAGAGGGCATAATCGTTTGGGTAAGAAGGTGTCTTTCTGTCTGTCTGGCTTAGGAGGTCTCTCTCTCTCTCTCTCAGTTAGATGTCACTCTTGAGTGCGGCGCTGGAAAAGCACAGCAAGTCAGGCAGCATCCGAGGAGCAGGAAAATAGATGTTTCGGGCAAAAGCCCTTCATCAGGAATGAAGTCTCGCTGTCTGTCTTTCTGGATGAGGAGATGTCTCTGTCTGTCCGGGTTCAGAGGTCTCTGTTTCTCTGCATTAGGAGGTATGTTTCTGTTTGATGTAGGAAGTATCTCTGGGTTTGGAGGTGTCTGTCTGTCTGTCTCTCTCTCTGGGTAAGAAGCATCTCTCTCTCACTGTCTGTTTGGGTTAAGAGGTGTGTCTTTGTCTTTCTCTCTATTCGTCTGGGTTAGGAAGTAGCTCTCTGTCTGGCTGTCTGTTTGGGTTAGTTGTGTCTCTGTCTTTCTCTCTAGCAGTTTCTAGCACTCCCACACTCACGCATGCACCTCCTCACAGACTTAGACACTCTATACTCACATACACATATATATACACTCTCTCTCACACTCACAACCCCCAATCCAGACAGACTCCTATACATACACACACACAAAAACCCACATGCACACATATACATATACGTTTGTGGAGTGAATTTGTACTTGCAAAGTTACATTGTACTCTGCTCAAAAACTGCATAAATTCATGTAAGACTCTGTTAACTAATTTTTTAGATTAGAATCAGTCCAAACATTATGGCACAGACAGAGAACACAGGGGGCTAACATCTTCAACGTAGTATCTGGCGAACACCAACTGTTACAATTAACCTGAGAATGTAACTTAAAAAAAAAACGCTTTGTCATTTACATATGAAAGGAGTGAAACTATCATGGTATTCAAACAGATGAAAGACTCAACAAACAATCAAGGTATTTTTCAATGTATAATTTCAGTTATGTCACACTATAAACTTTTGCTATAAATTCTGTGTCTTACAATTGTGTACTCCACAACCACCTGATGAAGGAGCAGCGCTCCGAAAGCTAGTGCTTCCAATTAAACCTGTTGGACTATAACCGGGTGTTGTGTGAGTTTTAACTAATGGTAAGTTGTTTGTTACAAGTGAGAATTGTGATTGATCACACTTCTTACATATTATTTTCCACATTCTAAAATAATTTGTTTATTCATGCAATGTTGTTTGCATGTTGTTTAATGTTTCAGGTCCTTTCACCAGACCACATCCAGCAATATGGAAGATGGTTTTTAGTAAGCTCTGAAGCTACAATAAAAGCTGCAAGTCTTTCCTGATATTTGGGACTTGAATTTCTTTCTTCTCCCAGTTAGTTTAGTATGTTATAGTTTTGAAAATTATTTGCGAATTGCTTATGAAAACTTAGCAAGTGAGTCCAAAAGGTGAATCATTGATTCCTGGTTTGATTCCATATGAATAAATGGTTGTGAATGCTTATAACTTATGCCTAGACCTAGCTGATATAGAGGAAAGAGTGAGGACTGCAGATGCTGGAGATCAGAGCTGAAAAGTGTGTTGCTGGAAAAACGCAGCAGGTCAGGCAGCATCCAAGGAGCCGGAGAATCGATGTTTCGGGCATAAGTCCTTCTTCAGGAATGAGGAAGCTGTGCCAAACAGGATAAGATAAAAGGTAGGGAGGAGGGACTTGGGGGAGGGGCATTGGGAATGCGATAGGTGGAAGGAGATTAAAGTGAGGGTGATAGGCCGGAGAGGGGGTGGGGCCGGAGAGGTCGGGAAGAAGATTGCAATTCAAGAAGGCGGTGCTGAGTCTGTTCTCTGAAACGTTCCGCAAGTAGGTGGCCTATCTCCCCAATGTAGAGGAGGCCACATCGGGTGCAGCGGATGCAGTAAATGATGTGTGTGGAGGTGCAGGTGGATTTGTGACAGATATGGAGGATCCCTTGGGGTCTTGGAGGGAAGTGAGGGGGGAAGCGTGGGCGTAAGTTTTGCATTTCTTGCAGTTGCAGGGGAAGGTGCCGGGAGTGGAGGTTGGGTTGGTGGGGGGTGTGGACCTGATGAGGGAGTCAGGTCCATAAAAATTCACATGCAGAGTTTGGGACAGGAGTACATCATCTAAGAATAAGAGATTACACACTTAAAATGGAGGTGAAAAGGGATTTCTTCTCTGAGGGGAGTGAATCTGTGGAATTCTTTACTGCAGAAAGTTATTGAGGCTGGATCATTAAGTATATTCAGGACTTGGATGGACAGATAGAGGCAATGTTGCCCATCAAGACCATACTGACCCTGGAAGAGCATCCTACCCTTTCCTCATAACCCCATATTTACCACAGTTAACCTACCTTGCTTGGACACTATAGTATGGCCAATCACTTAATCTGCACATCTTTGGACTGTGGGAGTAAACCAGAGCAGCTGGAGGAAACCCACACAAGCACAACGTACAAACTCCACACAGTCACCCCAGATTGGAATCGAACCCAGGTCCCTGGCGCTGCATTTACTAAAAGCTTGTAGATCTGAACAAGTGCACCTCATGATTTGAGCTCACCATTAGCTAACATGTTGTTTACAATGGGTTTTGCTTTGTCTTGTGCATCACTTCAGGTCTCAGTGTGCTGTATTTCCTTTTCCTGGTATTTTTGCTGTTCCTGAATTTTGAACAAGTGAAATCTGTAATGTATTGGCTGGATCCTAATCTACGCTATGCCACATGTGAAGCAGATGTAATGGTATGTAGGAAAAGAATACATTCAGATTATCAAGTTGCTGCCTGTTGTAACAATACTTTCATGAAGATTAAAAGCCTGCGGCTCTTATCATTTGTCATTCCTTAGCATTATTCTATAATGAGAAAAATCCAAGATGCATTAAAGTTATTCCTTCATTTAAATTCATTCATTTTGCATTCATTTATAGTATTCAGCTGTATTTAGCACTTTTGTATTCTTATTTTTCTTCACTTTCACCTTTGGGTATATGAATAGGAAGGGTTTGGCGGGATGTGGGCCAGGTGCTGGCAGGTGGGACTAGATTGGGTTTAGATATCTGGTCAGCATGGACGGTTTGGACCAAAGGGTCTGTTTCCATGCTGTACCTCTCTATGACTCTCTGACTCTAAGTGACTGACTTGTATGATTTCTGTAAACATCACATGTTTTATTGTTTCAGTTGATGTGATGATCCTGGAGTCTGTCAAACCTAACTGATGAGCATTGATGCAGTTAGACCCTTGGACGTACAAATGGCAGTGAATAGTCAAAGCTTGTAATCAAAATTAATTTAGAAATATTCTTTTGTTATCACTAGTTGAAAATTTTTAATTTTTTTCTTCTCATGTTGTTCTTGGCAGCATATAACCAAACATATCTGTAAAAATACTTGTTGTATATATCCTGACATTTATTAAGAAGGTGAGAAGGATATAATACAATTTGGAATCCAATGCCTACCTATTCTGTTGTAAATAAGTAAACTTTGAAGGGTAATTCTATGGAAATTCTTGGCTGAGATTGCTGGTTTGTTCTAATATAGGTCAGTACCTAGCAAGGAGACCCAAATTCAATTATAGTCACAGTTCGTCTTTTGCAGTTGAGTTTTCTTCCTATTTTTAATCAGTTTCTGTGATCACTATTATCAACATTTTAGCAAGAAAAGTTGAAACTGCAGTGCTACTGAGAGGCAGTTGAGGTTTCTTTCTCCCTGGCTCAATGAAGGAACAACATTCATAATTTTACAGAAATATGAATTTAATGTTTCTTTGCTGATTTGCAGTTGAATTTTAAAAGATTTTGAAGCAGTGTTGTGTTATTTTGGACTGCATCTGCATCTTGACATCTCAATCTCAATTTAATCCATTTTAAATAAGGGAACAGAATATAAACAAGACATTATTTTTTTAACTACCAAACCAAGTAACAGAGTGACAATAAATTTACTTGTGCTGTTACACAAAGCCATATGAGTGGCAGATGGTTGGTGTTTGTTATATTATTTTGAATTTTACAAGCATTAAATCTGAAAATTGACACAATCTAGGTTCATGTCCCAATCTGTGCTGAAAAAGCAATTTATTTTCCATTGAGAAGGAAAATTGTGACACACTTTCATCGACTAGTGGGGGGAAAAAGAAATCAAAGTCCCTGATCCTGTTTACAATCTAGTTTCCCGCTGCTTGGAGTAAATCTGTAATGATTTTAAAACATTGAAAATTTGTATAAATGTATAAATCTCAATAGCATTTAGGAATTAGGAACAAATGCTAATAATGTCCATGACGGAATAAAAAAAACATTTGATTTTGTAAAAATAACTTTGATAACTTGTTATTGGAGCATGTGTGCTGCTTTAATGAAACCTTCCTCAATTACAGTTTGCAACCTCTTTTGTATACATTAAGACACTTAATCCCACGGACATGGGAGCAACTGTGAGTTTACAGGTCGATTCCAGGAGCATTTGCTCATTAGATATTGTTCAGCCAACATTATAACTGATCACCAGACATTTTGTAAATGACCCAAGAATTGTTCCTTGGAGAGTATTATGTGGGTTTGTGTTTTCTGCTGCAACTATTCTTTGTCGGTCTGCAGAAAGTGTTAATCTGCAACCCTGTTATTCGTGGAAGCAGTTCCAGTTTTCATCACAGAATTGAGTAGTGGAATAGCATTTATTCGGTGATCTAATTTTTAAATTGGCTTTTAAGATGTACACAATGTTGGCAAGATCCCATTTATTCATATAAACGTTTTAATTTTTCTGCTGAGTTGTGGGGATAGTTTCCTTCTCAGTAAAGGGTGGAAAGGGCAGAGTAATCCCCTGGTAACAACTTTGTGTTCTAATTCCAACAGATGATCATCCTGGTTAATGTTGTGATTTGTTACTGAAACTCATGTATTTTCATAATATGAGGTTATTGTACAAAAGATGAACAAAAGCAACCAAAGGTAGACATATATAGAAGACAGTTAGAAACATCTTAACAAGCAGAATAAAACAGTTTCAACCTGTTTCCTAATGTACTTTAATGTGCATCTTGAGGATAAAGGGTCTATTATTACTTTATCTTCTCCAATACAAGCCTTCAATGAAATTTCAACATAAGCTCAAAAAACAGCTTGTCACCTTTAGATTAAGTATATTATAGCCTTCCACATTCAAACTGGAGTTTGTTGATTTCAGACTGCAATCTCCGCCTTCTTTTTGTGTATTCCTGCGCAGTTTTCGGTTTTCCCACCTTCTCCTTTGCCCAGGCTGGCAGCTGTCCATCACACCTTCTCTAGCCATTTCTTTTGTTTCTTCCCTTGTTCTATTATTAGTCACAAAAACAAAAATTGCTGGAAAAGCTCAGCAGGTCGGACAGCATCTGTGGAGAGTTAACATTTTGGGTCAGTTTTCCAGCAATTTCTGCTGTTCTTTAGATTTTTTATCTATTATTACTGTTCTGGCCTTGCACCACAACACTTGAATTTCATTTAATTTTGCTTCTCTTCCATGTTAGGAGAGCTTCCCTTTTGTTCTATTCCAACCCTCCTCATTTCACATGTTTAAAAACAAGCATGTTGCCTGACTTGAGTAGTTCCAACATTTTCTGTTACCTTCTTTTCCATTCTCCATAATGATTACTTTATCAATTCTTCTTCCCCTCTATCGGGTTTTCCCACCTTCTCCTTTGCTCCAGGCTGGCAGCTGTCCATCACACCTTCTCTAGCCATTTCTTTTGTTTCTTCCCTTGTTCTATTATTACTGTCACAAAACAGAAATTGCTGGAAAAGCTCAGCAAGTCAGACAGCATCTGTGGAGAAAAATCAGAGTTAACATTTTGGGTCAGTCTTCCAGCAATTTCTGATTTGCAACATCTGCAGTTCTTTTGGTTTTTATCTATTATTACTGTTCTGGCCTTGCACCATCAACACTTTATTTCCTTTAATTTCGCCTCTCTTTCACGTTAAAAGAGCTTCCCTTTTGTTCTGTTCCAACTCTTCTCGGTTCACATGTTTAAAGACAAGCATGTTGCCTGCCTTGAGTATTTCCAATATTTTCTGTTTCTTTCTTTTCCTTTCTGCAGAATGATTACTTCATTAATTGTCATCGCTTCTTCTTCCCCTCTATCCCTCCCAATCTTTCTGTCCTGCATGTATTTATGTCTTTTCTTAGTATCTTTTTGTAATATCATGTCCACCGTGTTAGTTTCCTGGGTAATTACTTAAAGAAAGCAAATTGGCAGAAATATTATCAACTGTGTTCTTTAGTGAACCCGTCCCAAACCTGAACTGTAATGTTTAAAATGGTGTTCGTGGACTAATTTTGTTTTCCTTTTCTATCCCTTCATGGTTTTTCTTAATTCTTTCTTTTCCTGCAACTTTTCTCATTCCCCTTTGTTGTCATCTCCTTTCTTACCTTTATAGATCAACCTGATTCAGGCATGTTATGACATCGCTCTGGAACAGGTGGGACAACCCAGAGCTTCTGGCCCAGGACCTACCCAGACATACTCTGGCAGAGACACTGCTGCTATGCCACAGGACCACTTTCTTTATTTCTCTCTCTTTAGTTTCAGTTTTACTTTTATTTGCTTCTCTATCTGTTTCTCTGTGTGTTGGTCATGGCTGATTTGGTAGAACACTCACCTCTGAATCACAAGGTCACAGGTTCAATACCCGCTGCAGATCTTGATCGTGAAAATAAGATGGACATTGAGTGTAGTTGTGAAGAGGTCCCAGCTGTCTCTTTGGACGGGATGAAAAATTCACGGCACTATTCTGAAGAAGAACGGGGGAGTTATTTTTGATTAATGCATCCTTGAACAACATCACAAAAACTACAAATGATCAGGTCATTATTTTTAAACACCGAAAGAACTGTGGATGCTGTAAATCAGAAGCAAAACGAGTTTGCTCAGCAGATCTGTCGGCATATGTGGAGAGAAATCAAAGTTAATATAATGTTCTGAGGAAGTGTCGCCGGACCTGAAACGTTAACTTTGATTTCTCTGCACAGATGTTGCCAGACCTGCTGAGCTTTTTCAGCAACTTCTGTTTTTGTGTAAGACATTATTTTTGTTGTGCGTGGGAGTTTGCTGAGACCAAATAATTAATACCTGCATTAGAACAGTTTGTACACTCTGAAAAATACTTAATCCCCTGGAAGATACAGGTACTTGAAGGCATCCTATGCTTGTGAAGAGCACTATATAAATGCAATTTGTCATTCCTTATTTATACTGTGCTGTTATTAGCTTTCTCTTGTTTTATGTGCAATATATTATTTTCCTATTTATCACCATTGTACATACTTCCTATTACTCTTCTATTTCTTTGTTAGCTTTTTTAATGATTATTTTCCCTAATTTCATTCTTATCACCTCAAAATTTTTTTTTCCCAATTTATTAGTTTGGTCTTGGACCTATTTGCATCCTTCTTGACCTTGATTTTAATACACTGTAATTGCTGTTGCCTAAAGATACCCCAACACTTTATGACCTCTCCTGCCAGTTTTGTAACTTCACAGCCACTTCAACAGCTAACAAAAGCAATGATTTCCAAAATGTATACTTTTTGTGTTCGATGACAGAAGGGTTTTTCATTTTCTGTTATGCCCGTACTAATATTACATGTCTTCATCAGGGCAATCCACACAACCAGTGGAAAGCTGAAAAGGGCAGTGTTGCAGTTTACTCCGGCCAGCTGGACATACGTTCGGTGGTTTGACCCAAAATTCTCCTTTCAGAGAGTGGCTGGAATCTACCTCTTCCTAATTATCTGGCAGGTAACAAACCTAAATCTGCAGAGCAAATGTGACCTCTCATACTGAGAAAGATGTTTCTTTGTGACTTATTGGATGGAACTTTCAATTTCAGTGGGGCTAGAAATTTGGTGAAAGCAGATCAGTCCTCCACTGTGCATCCTGTTGTGCTGATGATGGATCTGCCTCCGCACTCTACCTTCTAGCTCATACCCAATCCTCCTGAAATTGCATCTCTCACTCTTCTGTCACTTTATTTAACCCCATGTTGTAGTGTCAATGGTGTGAGAAGTGTGGGATAAAAATGAAGGAAAGAGAGGAAACACCAAATGAGAAAGAAATAACACAATGGGAGAGAGTAAAACAAGTGAAGAGGAAAGAGGGAGGTCTGGCCGTGCCAGTAAGATAACTGTGAAATCTCGGACCCATTTTCTCACTTCCATAAGCCAGTGGTTTGTGAGTTAATAAAACCTCTTTATTGGTTTGGCCTGAGCTGGACTATTTTGAATGCACAGTACTGCATCACCTTTGGTTGAACATTCTGCTGGTGTTTGCTCAGCTGCTCAATGCTTGAGACTGTGAGGTACGTGAAACTGTGTTGTTCCTTACGGGAAATCTAACTGACATTTAACAGTTCATCTCTTTGCTGTATGTGAAGAAAGTGAGGACTGCAGATGCCGGAGATCAGAGTCGAGAGTGTGGTGCTGGAAAAACATAGGCAGCATCCAAGGAGCAGGAGAATCGACTTTCAGGTGTTCCTGATGAAGGGCTTATGCCCGAAAGGTCGATTCTCCTGCTCCTCGGATGCTGCCTGACCTGCCGTGC
This sequence comes from Chiloscyllium plagiosum, assembly GCF_004010195.1. NCBI lineage: Eukaryota > Metazoa > Chordata > Chondrichthyes > Orectolobiformes > Hemiscylliidae > Chiloscyllium > Chiloscyllium plagiosum. Next base: position 39,084,422 of record NC_057713.1, on the reverse strand, counting down.
TTTTCCAGCACACACTCTCAACTCTATTGAATGTGGGGCTTTGAACTGATGGGATGAAAACCTGATGAGAATTGAAGCATATTTTGGTAGTTATTAATTAATTTTAAGTCAAGTCTGGGTGGAATGGAGGGAGAATGAAAGCTGGTGTTTTAAATTGTATGGAACCTTCAACATAGATACTATACTTGGTTGAAAATCTTGTAGTTATAAGGATAGCAACAGTCTCTGCAGGAATTAATGTTCATGTAACTGTGAAGGATGTAGTCTTATCAAATTTCACTGCTTATTTTTAATATACGATGAAATAAATACAAATCTGATGTCTAGTTTGCATTTCTACAACATGTTACTTCATTGATTTCATTCTTCTCTGAAATGATCTTGAAATCCCTTCTTCTTGCCTTTGTTATCTGCAAACTCCACTCTTCCAGTACACTCCTGGCTAATCTCCCACATAAACTTGAGCTTATTTAAAACTCTAAGGCCCGTATCTTAACTTGCAGTAAGTTCCATTTCTCTGTCACCATTCTGTTTGCTGATTTTCATTGCCTTCTGATCAAGCATCATTATGATTTTAAAATTTTCATCCTTGTTTTCAAATTCCTCCATGATTTCATTTCCTCCTGACTTCTTAGTTTGCTCCAGCCCCATAACTCTCTGAGATTAGCACTCTGCTAATTCTGCCAACGTCAGCCCTTACATTTTAACCTTTGCAGTATTTGTGGATGTGTTGTGGTTCTGTTCGCCGAGCTGGGAATTTGTGTTGCAGATGTTTCGTCCCCCGTCTAGGTGACATCCTCAGTGCTTGGGAGCCTCCTGTGAAGTGCTTCTGTGATGTTTCCTCCGGCATTTATAGTGGTTTGTCTCTGCAGCTTCCGGTTGTCAGTTCCAGCTGTACTCTATCAACATGTATGTCATTACATGCAGGTTTCATGTCGGTAAAATGTTTCTTGTATATCCAGTAAGCTTTAACTTAGTAGATTACATTAATATCAACCAATAGAAAACCTTGAATTCATCTGTTGAATATTTTATCAAGGTGTGTCATTCAGCTGGTAGACATCCAAGTTTTAGCTTGTGAAAGTTAGCAAGTATATTGTGAAATAGTTAACAGTTCTAATACCTCCATGAGGGACATTGAAATTATTTACAATTTCATGGCATATTAAGAAAGTTTAAAAAGTTATTTGAGTTCATTAAACGTTTTTTTTCTGTTTTTTAGTTGATTGAACTGAACACCTTTTTCTTGAAGCACATCTTTGTGTTTCAAGCAGGCCATGTGCTGAGTTATGGTAGAATTCTCTTCATTGGTGTGATCACAGCTCCAATTGTACGGGAAAGCTCCCTTATCACTTGTTTTCAAATGTACTGTTGATCTCCTGTAGCATTGCTTACATGTAAAAAAAAAGTTGTTTTCTAATTTTCATCTGCTTCTGATAATATGTGTTCTCTTCTGATTATTTGTCTCCAGCCTTTTTCTCCTAAATTTTCCTCACTCTTGTTCATCATTTTTCCCTCCCAAGTATCACCCTTCCGTACTATCCCTTTTGGAACAGCAACTTGTAGGAAGTTTGACATGAGAGCAGTAGAAGACTTTCAAAAAGGAAATAGTGCAAGCACAGGACCAACATATTCCTGTAAAAGTGAAGGGTGGGACCAAGTCCAGAAAATCCTGGATATCGAGGAAGTACTGAAGGAGAATTGACTTACGAAACAAGAATAATGCATAATGAAAGCAAACCATAAATATAAACGGGAAAAGTTCAGTTTAAAGGTTGTATTTTATGGTTCATATGGAAGGTCTCTATTTTGAGAAATGGATTTTTCTTAATTATTAAAAAAAGGTCAGAGGAAGGCCATGAGAATAATAACTACTTTGAAATCTCCTAGCTATCAGCATAGAATTAGACAGCAGAGAATTTTTTCATCTAAATAACTGGACTTTGGAAAGATTTGAAAGGAGTATTAAAAGTAATGAAAGAGTTAGTCAAATAAGCACAGAACTAACTTAGGTTGCAAGAGATTTTTTTTCTATCAAGGATCATCAACTTCATTTTCTTTTCTCCAGTACTCTCCAGTTGTTTTCCTATGTTTTTGCACCTTTTACGAGTTACCATTTGGAATCATAATTCTTAATAACACCATGTCTGTATTGGAAATACTCAGTGGACTGACTGTCCTTCTCTTTTCTGTCGTTTCAGATGTCTGCGATCCACAATAATTTAATTCTTGAGTGGAAGTTAAATAAAAGAAAATTAACATGAAGCTTGGGCAAATAAAGATAGCTAGCACTTGTGAGTAAGAGTCAGCCAGGACAGTCTGCTGCATCAATGCCCCCAAAGCACTTTAATTATTTAGATTTATTTTCATAGAATCATTACATACCTAGAAGGACCAGCTTGGTTAGCGTCTCTGACTGGTCAACATAGTCACACAAGGTAAATGAGGTAGGAGGGAGTGAAGGACTTGCTTCAATTTGCAAAGCCTCTTCTTCAGATAATTCATCAAATGGAGAATGAGGTGGAACATCTAATTCTGAGATTTAAATAAAAATATTAAATTAACTGAAGAATACAATTGCAGAGCAGAACAGATGCAAGGTCCTCTTCATACTTAACACTTTTTCTTTTAACCACACATGTATTAGATTTCATGGAATTATATGGCACAGAAACGGGCCATTTGGGTCAACCAGTCAATGCCAGTGGTTCTGAAGAATCATACTGGACTCAACATTAATTCTGTTTCTCTTTTCACACATACTACCAGACCTGCTGAGTTTCTCCAGCATTGACTGTATTTGTTTCATGCCAGTGGTTTTGCTCGACTTGAATTTTCTCACCTTACCGATTCAAACCTTTACTCCCTTCTCCCAAATCTGCTCGTTTACCTGTGCCTTGAATTCTTAACTATAGGATTTAACCAAATCCTGTGGCAGGAAGTTTCACAATTCAGGTAGATTGTTACTTTTGATTTCCCTTTTGAATGTGGTGACATCCTATATTGATGGCCTGTAGTTATGCTCTTCCCCACAAGAAGCAACTTACTGTGAGCACTCTATCAAAATCTTTAGTAATTTTAAAGGTCTCCTTTCAGCCTTTTTTCCCAAGAATAACAGACCTCATCTGTTAATCCTTTCCTTCTATGTCTATCCACGCATTTATGGTATCATCCTTATAATTCTTCTCTGCATTCTTTACAGTCATGATTTGGAGATACCGATGTTGGAAATGTGTTGCTGGAAAAGCGCAGCAGGTCAGGCAGCATCCAGGGAACAGGAGAATCGACGTTTCGGGCATAAGGGCTTATGCCCGAAACGTCGATTCTCCTGTTCCCTGGATGCTGCCTGACCTGCTGCGCTTTTCCAGCAACACATTTCCAGCTCTGATCTCCAGCATCTGCAGACCTCACTTTCTCCTCAAAGATACCGATGTTGGACTGGGGTGTACAAAGTTAAAAATCGCACAAAACCAGGTTAAAGTCCAGCAGGTTTAACTGGAAGCACACGAGCTTTTGGAGCGCTGCTTCTTCATCAGGTGATTGCTTCCAGTTAAACCTGTTGGACTATAACCTGGTGTTGTGTGATTTTTAACTTCTTTACAGTCATTCTCTATTTTTCTCTGAGAAGACACTTCTGAGTACTGAACCTGACCCAATATCTCACCTGTCTCTGTGACATACGTTGTTTATAATGCTCCTGTGAAGTGCCTGTTCATTAAATTACAGATGTTATACAAGTTATTGCTGTGTAGCAATTTACATAATATAATGACCAGAACATTATGCAGTACACTCAGTGTAGTCTAAGCAAGGTTTGATATAGGTTGAGCATAGCTTCCCTACTTTTCAATTCTGTCCCTCATGAAATAAAGACTGGTGTTTGCTGTACTTTATTTTTAATGACTGAGCTAACTTTTGGCACAACTTTTAGCAATTGTTGTATTTATTCTCCCTGACCCCCTTTACAGTATACCACTACCTTACGTAGACTGCACCTTCCAAGTAATTAGTGACCTCCTTATTTTTCCTAGAAAATATAATCGGTGTTGAAATTGATTTGCCAATTATTTTTCCACTCTGCAAGTTTATTAATGCCCTTCTGTAATTTGTTAGCAGACTTCCTCAGAATTGAGTATCCGTTCTCCCCCACTCCTGTCCGAATTTCCTTTTGATTCTAGACCTGTTTATTTCCAGCAGTTTCTGTTTTCGTTTTAGATTTCCAGCATCCGCAGTACTTTGCTGTTGTGGTCTGCTAACCTTCCTACTTTCCTAACAATCATTAGGCACTTTATTTGTGGTCAATGTTGTAGAACTTCTCAGATCTAATGTGATACTTAACACCATTCAAAAGTAAGACTTGCAAGTATGTAATCAGGAAACTCCATTATGAGACATATATAGCTCCACTGAATGTTACAGGAACTAACCAATTTAATTTCTTTTAGGTTGATAAAAGTTCAATATAGTGCATCACTCATTCATACAATTTAGGGACATTACAAGTATCACACAAGATTTATGTATCTGTAATGTTGCTACCCCATGTGTGTGCACTGCATAGGTTTGGTCTGTAGTTTGAATTCAGTCACATCACAAGTACATGGAAGGGGTAGCAATACATATCTAAATCCCCGGTGAAAACAGGCTTAGACTTTGTGTGCTGACCTCACTTGGTCAATTAGTCTATTGATGCTTAACACTTAGCCTTATTAGAAAAATAAATTGAGTGAGGTACTACAAGATAAAAATCTAAAAGCACATTTCAATTATGGATAACTGATACAAAGGCATTTAGATTAGATTAGATTACATTACATTACAGTGTGGAAACAGGCCCTTCGGCCCAACAAGTCCACACCGCCCCGCCGAAGCGAAACCCACTCATACCCCTACATTTACCCCTTACCTAACACTGCGGGCAATTTAGCATGGCCAATTCACCTGACCTGCACATCTTTGGACTGTGGGAGGAAACCGGAGCACCCGGAGGAAACCCACGCAGACACGGGGAGAATGTGCAAACTCCACACAGTCAGTCGCCTGAGGCGGGAATTGAACCCGGGTCTCCGGCGCTGTGAGGCAGCAGTGCTAACCACTGTGCCACCGTGCCGCCCACTAAAAGGCACCTTCAATAGAATAGAATATTCCAAGGAGCTTCAGGCTATTAAATAAGATTTCACACTGAGCCACTCAAGGTCCCAGTAAGATAGACCTGATCAAAGGAAGACAAAGGTAAAGAGGTTTAGGGAAGGCTTCCAGAGTTTAGGACCCAGCCAGCTGAATATTAATTGAAGATGAACTCAGGTCAATTTGATATTGAAGCCTTCTTAAGAGCACGAACACCATCGTTCTGTATGTGTTCACATCAAGATGCAGAAAAATTCTTGCAATGACATTTCATTGATCTAATGGATCAGCCCGGTTCACTGGCTGAATTAAAGATAAAAATCACACAACACCAGGTTATAGTCCAACAGGTTTAATTGGAAGCACACTAGCTTTCGGAGCGACGCTCCTTCATCAGGTGATTGTCACCTGATGAAGGAGCGTCGCTCCGAAAGCTAGTGTGCTTCCAATTAAACCTGTTGGACTATAACCTGGTGTTGTGTGATTTTTAACTTTGTACACCCCAGTCCAACACCGGCATCTCCGAATCATGAATTAAAGATGTACAACTAGTGTAGTGATCTATGAAGAAGATCAGCATCTAGTTGTTCAATAATGCATTGAATATATGTCAATTTACATATTGAATGCATTTAACAAAACAAAACATAGCTTACCGACAGATTGTACATCTTTCACCACACAAGGCAGTTCTGTTTTGCCATAGTTCCTTATTTTTCCTAGAAAATATAATCGGTGTTGAAATTGATTTGCCAATTATTTTTCCACTCTGCAAGTTTATTAATGCCCTTCTGTAATTTGTTAGCAGACTTCCTCAGAATTGAGTATCCGTTCTCCCCCACTCCTGTCCGAATTTCCTTTTGATTCTAGACCTGTTTATTTCCAGCAGTTTCTGTTTTCGTTTTAGATTTCCAGCATCCGCAGTACCTTGCTGTTGTGGTCTGCTAACCTTCCTACTTTCCTAACAATCATTAGGCACTTTATTTGTGGTCAATGTTGTAGAACTTCTCAGATCTAATGTGATACTTTACATACTTACAGGTCTTACTTTTGAATGTGTTATATATGTCTCCATTATGAGACATATATAGCTCCATTGAATGTTACTGGAACTAATCAATGTAATTTCTTTCAGCTCGATAAAAGTACAATGTAGTGCATCACTCATTCATACAATTTAGAGACATTACAAGTATCACGCAGGATCTATATATCTGTAATGTTGCTACCTCATGTGTGCACTGCATAGGTTTGGTCTGTAGTTTGAACACAGTCACATCACAATTACATGGAAGGGATAGCAATATATATCTAAATCCCAGGTGAAAACAGGCTTAAGACTATGTGATAGGCGAAATTGGGTACTGCAGATGCTGGAGATGAGAGTCAAGATAAGAGTAGTGCTCGAAAAGCACAGCAGGTCAGGCAGTATCTGAGGAGCTGGAAAATCAACGTTTTGAGATTCCTGATGAAGGGCTTTTGCCCAAAACATCGATTTTACTGCTCTTCAGATGCTGCCTGACCTGCTATGCTTTTCCAACACTACTCTAATCTTAGACTATGTGGTGCTGACCTCAGTTGGTCAAGTAGTCTACGGGTGTTTAAGACTTCAGTTTATCAGAAAAATAAATTTATATTTGACTGAGGTACCACAAGATAAAAACCTAAAAGCACATTTCAATTATGGATAACTATTACAAAGGCATTTAAAAGGCACCTTTAACAGAATAGAATATTCCAAGGAGCTTCAGACTATTAAATAAGATTTCACACTGAGCCACTCAAGGTGCCAGTAAGATAGACTTGATCAAAGGAAGACAAAGGTAGAGAGGTTTAGGGAGGGGTTCCAGAGTTTAGGACCCAGCCAGCTGAATGTTAATTGAAGATGAACCCAGGTAAAAAGCACCAACACCATTGTCCTGTATGTGTTCACATGAAGGTGCTGAAAGATTCTTGCAATGGCATTTCATTGATCTAATGGATCAACCCTGGTTCATTGGCTGAATTAAAGATGTGCAACTAGTAGAGTGATCTATGAAGAAGAAACTGTCAGCATCAAGTTGTTCTATAATGTATTAAATGTATGTCAATATACATATTCAATGCATTCAACAAAACAAAACATAGCTTACCACCAGATTGTACATCTTTCACCACACAAGGCAGTTCTGTTTTGCCATAGTTATGACCTGTGTTTAGCAAAATACAGCTTTCTGTGAACCGGTATCCATTGCCATCTTCTTTACTTGGTGGCAAACTTGATGCTGAAGAACTCAAGTCAGACCTTTTCAACATCCAGAGTTTTTGAGTCAAAAGGCATTGACGTGCATCTAAACCAAAGCGACTTTGAAGACTATAGGATGCTACAGGTACCACTTTTATTTCTTGCTTTGAAGACCAAACTAGACCAATAATTCTCAATGAAGACCATCGGTAACAAATGCGGTGGCACAGTGAAGACATTTTTGTTCAATTTAACATGATCCTGTAAACAATAAATGTAATGAGTAAACAGTAATTGTATTCATTAGAATTGCGGTAGAAGTTATGTTAAAGTTAAAATTAAGTGTTTCAAAGCATTAAAACACTTTGGATACTTACAGATTTTAAGTAGTAGATCAAAATATGAAATGTAGACCATGGGTTGAATTTTCATTCTGGGATTGCGACTCTGGCATGGGTACATTTCCGGGTCCTGACCCCACCAAATACGCCTGATGTTGAACACGAGTTTTAAGCAGAAGGCCAGTGTCTCCATCACCAACCAATTGAAGATGGTGACTAAAGTGTCAACAGGAGGCTCTAGAGCACTGAATGATAAGATTGATCACCCGTTAGAGTGGAGCTCTGTCAATGTAGTGGAGGGGGCTGTCGATGTCAGTAGGACAGTGATGGGAGGTGCTCTCTGAAGACCGATTCATACATTTTTAACATAAAAAGGGACGCAGCTGCCAGGCAGCAATGAGAATGGGCAATCTTTAGAATAGCTATGTTGATTGTGGCTTTCAGGGCTCTATGACAAATCTCATACTAAAAGGGAGCACAGCCTCTAGGTTTATGATAGAAGTAATGGTGAAAATCACCCAGGCTCTGGCCACAATCATTGAATCCTTACCATATACCGGGGTGCTGCTAGAAAATTGGAGACTTAGAAATGTTTAATAATAGGGAGAGAACCCAATAACTGCAGGCTCAACAAAAAATCTATTGACAGCAGGGAATCTTTTTGAGACAAAAATGCAAAATCATTGGTACTTGGAAAATTTTGGGTTAATAAACATTAGCTTTGTTAAAAGTAAATCATGTTTGACTAAGGTTCCTTGATGCAGACTGTGTAAATGGACTTTTGAAAGGTCTGATGTACTTGTTAACAAAATTGAAAAGGACAGTGGTTACATGGGTATAAAGATGGTTAAGGGTCAGAAAGAAACTCCAACCTGCATGTGCTGTAGTGTTACCCCAGGACTCAATGGCTGAAACCACAGCACTCTGATAAATACAGTGCGGGAAAGTGAAAAGAACTGTGGCCAACGGTGATACCACTAACAAGGACATAATTAAGCAAACAATTGGAAGATAGAATTTAATATGCAGAAGTGAGAGGTGATTCATGTTTGCATACGGATAACAGGCAATAAAGACTTAATTGTGCAGGAACAATGAGAAAATCATGTACATATGTACATATCATTGAAGGTTTCAGACATATTGAGAGAGTGGTTAGCAAAGCATATCAGATCTTTATCTTCATAAACAGAAGTATACAAAAATGAATTTATGCTGAACCCTTATAAAGCTCTGATTAAGCCATACTGCAACCTTTCGAGTCTACAATGTTTGGGACCAAGCCATTTCTGGATAATGGATATTAGAATTCTGAATCAAAAGTAATAGAATTGGAAAACATCATGGATATAAAAATTTTCATGAAACATAAAATACTGATCAATTCTGTTATTACTTTATAAATGTTATTTTACTTATTCAAATATGATTATTCATGCGTCCAGTTTCAAAGTACTTTATCAAAATGTTGATGATGACTTAAAGGGAACAAGTTATTCCATACATTGCTTTATTTCACCAATATTTAGAAGAGGTGTAGGAGAGAGTGGATGATAATTGATGGCAAAAGCAGTCAACTCTGGGTCCTTTGTGTCATCGAGTCCACTGGTTGACGGGATCGAGCTCAGTGATGCTAATGGTGTGTGCGCAAAGGATTTTCCAACTTCATCAAACATTTGCTGCAACCTCATTTGTTTCATGTGTTTTGGCTGCTCATTTATCAACTTCTCTTGGATCCTGTGTATGTGCATTACATCTTGCTGGCTTACAAAACTTTGTTGCTCAAGAAAACGAATGAAGCGGGAAGCTAGACTGATTCCCTCTTCCAAGGTAATCTTATCCCCAGTAACATTGTCTTCTTCATCGCTGTTGTCACTATCCTCAGACTTGTAGTGTAAAACGCCCTCAATTATCTCTGAATCTGTTACTTGTTGTACAACTGAAGTATTATCTTCACCATTTAACCACGCCAAAATGTCTTCCTCATCCAAGTCACTTCCCATTTGCTTGGTACAACACAAGAGGTCAGTCACCATTGCCTTGGTTTCACTTAAACTAAAGGCGTCAGAGCTTTCCCCCATGTCCTCGTCATTCAATATAATTTCAGGACACAACTTACGCCATGCATTTTGTAAGGTTCTCCTCGTTACACTGTCCCATGCATTTGTCAAACACCATATAGCATCTTTGAGACTGAGGGCAGTCTTAAAGGCATCAATGCCACCAGTATTGTAGCTGCTCACAAGACGACGTAAAAAACTCTTCCTGTAGTGACTTTTCATTGACCTGATAACTCCTTGGTCCATTGGCTGAATTAAAGATGTACAACTAGTGGGTAGATAGGTAGGGAAGACATTGTCAGCATCTAATTGCTCTCTAGGCGGATGAGGTGTGCAGTTGTCTAAAAGAAGAACAATTTTGCAATCTGCAGCCAACCCAACCTTTTGACAGTGTGTACGAGCCTCTGGAACAAAATGATTATGGAACCAGTCACTCAATATTTCCTCGGTAACACACGAACATTTATTAGCTTCATAAAGCACCGGCATAATTTTCATCCCTTTGAAAACACGAGGCTTAGGACTTTTACCAACAACCAAAAGTTTACATTTATGTGTTCCAGCAGCATTTGTGCATGCAAGCACAGTTAGTCTTTCTGTTGATTCTTTGTAATCATGTACCATCATTTCCTCTGGACCAACAGGCCTGTGTCGTGGCAAGCATCTCCAGAAAACATCTGTCTCATCCACATTATATATTTGTTCAGGGCTAAGATCCTCATCTTTCATCAACTTTGCAAATTCAGTTATGTAACATTTGACAGCCTCTGTATTTGCAGAGCTCTTTTCACTGGTCTCTTTAAGGTGAATTCCATGCCTATGTTTAAACCTCTGCAACCAACCTTGAGAGTACTCGCACACAGAATTAATCTTCATATCATTATGAAATTGTTTGGCCTTTTCCATAAGCATTGTCCCCGAAATAGGGAGCCCCTTACTACGACGTTGTCTGAACCATTTATACAGGGCATCATCATGGTCAGCAGACTTAGCACGATGCAGTGTTTTACGCTCACTAATTCCTTGAACTGTGTCACTTTCAGCACAGAATTTAAATAGCTTTTCACGTTGCTTCTTGATGTCATAAATTGTTGTGATTCCCACACCATATGCCTCACACAACATTTTTACTGAAGAACCTTGATCTAGTTTATTTATGATTTCAACCTTTTCTGATATTGTAAGTGTAACATGCTTACGTTTTGCTGTACTTTTCTTACATGCCATAGTGAGAGATTAAAAAACAAACTATATCCTGAGAATAATTGGGTCTGCTCAAAAACACTTGAGCAAAGAGAGTTTGCGTGAAAAATGGCAGTTGGTAGAGAGGATGAAGTGATCCTGTCGGGTGTGAGAGTACAACACAAGGTTACAAAGTCACTCAGCCCTTGAAATCCTGTGCTCTCCTCAACCAGATGAACTCATGCTTCCCGATCTGCTGCAACTGGCTCTGGTCTGCTCAAAGAAAAATTCCAGAGAACTTATTTTTTAAATTTCTAAAGAATAAGTTTCCAGACGGAGAGATTATAGAGTATGCAACTAGTTCTTGTGATCACAGTTGAGGGTGCAGGGGGAACTTACCAAAATGGCTGCATGGATGAGTGATATTAACTGCAAGGTTAGTTTGGAAAAGTTGGATGTTGTTCTCCTGAAACAAAGGAGATTTAGTAAGAGCTATAAAAGACTGTGACAAGATTGAATAAAGTAGACAAGGAAAAACTGTCCCCAACTCGGCGATGGTGCAAGGGCTGAGGAACACAGAATTTAAAGCTTTGGGTAAGACAAACAGGGAGAAAGTGAGGAACAACCCTTTTTAAAGCAACAAGTACAAATGACCTTGAAGATGCTGCCCATCAGGATGTTGGAAATAGAGACCATCAATGATTTTTAAAGGAGATTAAACAGGCACTGTGTGACCTTACAGTGATTGGGAAGGGGAATGGGATCGAATGGGTTGTTCTGAAGGGAGTTGGCATATCCTCGAGTGACCAAATGTCCCCAAGACTACATACTGTTCATGTTCTAAATTGTACTCATTTAAAAGAAGCGGCAGGAGAACAGAAACGAGTTGGGAAAGCTGTTAAAAACCCGTTGAGGCCTTTATCAGGCGCCGATTATTCAGCAGCTGGAGGATTCCGTCCATGTGTGGGCAGCAGCCCACTTTCGGAAGGAGATGTAAGTCTGGGGGAGTTTATCGGAGCGGTAACAGGGATTAAATACTTGGGTTGGAGTACCTGGAGAGAGTAGGGTCAAAGCACCGGATAGTGCACACAACAGTCCTCCCAGTACTCACCTTAATCATTCCGACCGGGAAACACAGAGTCAATACCGAGTCAGCACTGCTCCCGGGAGGAAGAGAAACAGGACAGTACCCGCTGCAGCTCCGCCGTACGGCACATGGTCCTCCCGCTGCAGCTCCGCCGTACGGCACATGGTCCTCCCGCTGCAGCTCCGCCGTACGGCACATGGTCCTCCCGCTGCAGCTCCGCCGTACGGCACATGGTCCTCCCGCTGCAGCTCCGCCGTACGGCACATGGTCCTCCCGCTGCAGCTCCGCCGTACGGCACATGGTCCTCCCGCTGCAGCTCCGCCGTACGGCACATGGTCCCCCGCTGCAGCTCCGCCGTACGGCACATGGTCCCTCGCTGCAGCTCCGCCGTACGGCACATGGATTCCCCCGCTGCAGCTCCGCCGTACGGCACATGGTCCTCCCGCTGCAGCTCCGCCGTACGGCACATGGTCCCCCGCTGCAGCTCCGCCGTACGGCACATGGACCACCCCCTCCCCGCTGTAGCTCCGCCGTACGGCACGGTCCTCCCGCTGCAGCTCCGCCGTACGGCACATGGTCCTCCCGCTGCAGCTCCGCAGTACGGCACATTGTACCCCCGCTGATTCACTACTTACTTTGTCATCGTTCATCTCGTAACCCTCAGTTCCACTTTGCTGCCTTCCCCCTCAACTCATGATTCACTTAAATTTAGTACAATATATTTGGTATCTCTAATCATGTGAATATACTTAATATCTCTGCCTCAAAAGCCTTTTGGTATAAAGAATTCCACAGCATAATTGCCCCTTTCGAGAAAGAAAATCCTCCACATCCCTGTTTTAAGCCCCTTGTTGAGATCATGCCCTCTGGGCCCAGCCTCTCCCAACGAGGTTAAACAATCTTTCCACATTTACCCTCTTGAGTCCTTTAAGAATCTTGTAACATTTCAGTAAGGTTGCCTTTCATTCTTCTAAATTCCACTGAGTACTGGCATAACCTACTCAGCCTTTCCTTAAAGACAGTCTTTCATACCCTAGTATCAGCTGAGTGAACCTTTGCTGGATTGCTTCCAAAACCAGGATATCATTCTTCAGATGAGAGTCCCATAACTTCCCAGTAGCCCAGCTATGGTCCAACTAGTGCCTTGTATAGTTTGTGCAAAACCTCCCTTCTTCTCTACTCCATTCTCTTTGAAATAAATGCCAACATCCCATTTGCTTTTTTCCTGGTTATGGATGAAGAAAGTGAGGACTGCAGATGCTGGAGATCAGAGTCAAAAAGTATGGTGCTGGAAAAGCACAGCATGTTAGGCATCATCCGAGAAGCAGGAGAGCCGGCGATTCGGACATAATCCCTAATCCATGCTGCTCCACACAGGCTGGGGAGTTATTTCTTTCTCTTGTCAAGCTTAGTAGGCCTCTCTTTCTCTCTCCACTCTGTGTCCTGCTGGGTTAGTTATGAAGGCCTCTCTTTCTCATCTGCTACAGCTGAGATTCAGGACACTCTCATTCTAGGAGACTCAAGATGGATTCGGAGCTATCTCTTTCTCCCTCCTGGTAGAGTTGGCTGGGAGATGTCTCTCTGTGTGTCCTGCTCGGCTGGGTTAGGAATGTCCACTGTCTCTTTGTGCTGTTGATCCAGGTTAGCTGATGCCTCTGTGTCTGTTTTGAGAGACATCTCTCTGCCTTAGTTCAGAACGTTTCTGTTTATGGCCTGTTGGTCTGAGTAAAGATATCACTTTCTGTTTCTGTTTAGATTAGTAAATATATCTCTTTATGTCCTGAATATCCTGGGCTAGGGTGCATCTCCTTCTATCTTGGTTAGGAAGTGTGTGTGTCTCTCTTTCTCCCGCTCTGACTGTGTGGCTGGGGTAGGAGGTATCACTCTGGCAGACTGAGTATCTGGGTTACAATGTTTGTGTATCTCTCTTCCTCTCTGTTTGGGTAAGAAGGTGTCTGCTCTGAAAATGTGTTGCTGGAAAAGCGCAGCAGGTCAGGCAGCATCCAGGGAACAGGAGAATCGACGTTTCGGGCATAAGCCCTTCTTAAGAAGGTATCTGGCTTAGTAAATCTCTCTCTCGGTTAGGTGTCTGGATGAAGAGATGTGTCTGTCTATCTGTCTGGGTTCGGAGGTCTCTATTTCTCTCTGTCTGCGTTAGGAGGTGTGTTTCTGTTCTTCCTGTCTAACGTAGGAAGTGTCTCTGGGTTTGGAGGTGTCTCTCTCTCTCTCTCTCTCTCTCTGTCTGTCTGTCTGTCTGGGTAGGAAGCATCTCTCTGTCTGTCTGTGTTAGGAGGTGTGTCTCTGTCTGGGTTAGGACGTGTCTGCAAATTTTCTGGCGCTGCTCCCGTACCCCCACGTGCACCAAGGACGTTCTAAATTGTAACATTTACCAGAATGGAATAGTCCATCACAAAAAAAGAGGAGAGACATGTACAAATCTCTTTTAGATTTGCTATCAACAACATCTCTATGCAAAATATTCCAGATTTGTTTTAAATAATTTGCCATTTAATGTCTGATAAATGTCCTTCCGTTTTGTCCTGAGGAGGTTGTTTGTATTTGAGGATGAGCTGATTTCTCTCCCCCCCCTCCCCCGCAGAGTGTTTGGGTGGAGTCTCTCGGCTGCTGCTGGCAGTGGGAAGCGGAACGGCGCAGCTATGGCGTCCAGTACAGGCAGCAGGACAATCAGCAAGGATGATGTGAATTATAAACTGCATTTCCGAATGATCAACGAGCAGCAAGTGGAGGATATCACCATCGACTTCTTCTACAAACCTCACACTATCACCCTGCTCACTTTCACCATCGTTAGTGTCATGTATTTCGCTTTTACCAGGTACTGGTTGTATCCGGCTCTGCTATTTAACAGCTGACTCTTTCCATATCAGTGCATGTGTGTCAGGCGAGTTCTGCTGCTAGGCCTGCTTGATAATGTAGCATTTTCCAAGCTAATGATTTGCTGGTTTGGGATATATGTCTCAGGTGGATCTCCCACCCCCGCGGTACACAGCCCGCTTTCGACTTTACACATTTTTGCGAATGGATTGTAAAATGAATATTTTTTATAACTGAAATTTTATGTATGACCGATGCATTGATATGACAAATCCTGCAATTATTTTTACATCTAGGGATGATTCAAGTCCGGAAGACAATATATGGAAGGGGGTTCTTTCCGTGGTGTTCTTTTTTCTAATTGTAAGTGTTTTAGCATTTCCTAATGGTAAGTTGTTTGTTACAAGTGAGAATTGTGATTGGTCACATTTCTTGCATTTTATTTTCCACATTCTGAAATAATTTGTTTATTCACGCAATGTTGTTTAAGGATATTCCCTTTAATTTTTCAGGTCCTTTCACCAGACCACATCCAGCAATATGGAGGATGGTTTTTGGTAAGCTCTGAAGCTACACTATAAAGCTGAAAGTCTTTCCTGACATTTGGGACTTGAATTTCTTTCTTCTCCCAGTTAGTTTAGTATGTTATGATTTAGAAAATTATTTGCGAATTGCTTATGAAAACTTGGCAAGTGAGTCCAAAAGGTGAATCATTGATTCTTGGATTGATTCTATATGAATAAATGGTTGTGAATGCCTATAACTAATGCTGAGACCTAGCCAATACCCTTGCCTCCCAAATTAAAAAGGTTTTGTTCCAGGAACTTATAGAAACTTGAGCTGTGTTTGTTGCTTCTGATTTAAGGTGACACTTCAGTCATCGTACTGTACAACACCGGAGAAGAACATTCAGCTCATCGTGCTGGGAATTCCTTCTAGTTAGACCTCACTGACCTGTGACAAATGCTGAGACACATAAGCACATATTACGACAGGTGACCAAAAGCTGGTTCAAAGAGATGTTTTATTGTCTAAGTAATTTACATACAGTACAATTTCACAAATAGATCATAGCAAATTCTTTGATAATAGCTTTGGTTTCGGAACAAATATTGCCTAAGATACTCAATTTCTCAACTCTTCAAACAAAAACAACTATGCAATCCTTCTCATCTGGCTGAATAGGAATACAAGAAATAATTTAGCACCTTCGCTTTTGTGGATCATTTTGGTCCTTGATCTCTTCACTGATACATGCTCATGTCCGTCATATTTGTTCTAACCATCACTTGACTTGTAATTTTTCCTGTGATTTGCAGCCACATAACAACCCTGGGCATGTTGCATGAAAATGGTGGGCATTTGTCTCCAATGTACATGTAAAACCAGTAAAGGAGCCCACAGTATTGGAAGTAGTACATTAGTATTGACAGTGTATTGATAACGTATAGAGAGTTGGGATAAGGAGTGCATTTTTAGGGTGGCATACTGTAACAAGAGATGAGCCACAATTAGAGTTTGGAGTCCTCGTCCATGAATCACAAAAAGCTAGCATTTAAGTTCAGCAGGTAATAGGGAAGACAAATGAAATATTGCCTGCTATTTCAAAGGGAGTGAAGTATAAAACTACAAAAGACACTAATCATGCCATAATTAGAATAATATGAGGAGCTTTTGGCCATTTATCGAAGGAAAGATATACTGGCATTAGAGACAATCCAGAGAAGGTTCACTCAGTTGATGGAGGGACTGTCATATGAGGAGAGTCTGAGTAGATTGGGCTTGTACTCTGGAAAATAAAAGAATGAGAAGCGACCTATTGGACATACAAGATTCTTTGCAGACTTGAGAGGAAGAGTTCCCTCTGTTTACTCTTCTGCACAGACCTCCAAGGACAGTGTGTGGAAGCAATTTCCAGAATCGGAAGTCAGTGCTGTGAACTGCGTCAGCGTGCCAATTGTGGTGCGCAGAACATTGGAGTCACTGCATGCGGATGTGCAGGTATCTCTGCACACGTGCATGTGCAGAGAGTTTAGGACAAGAGTACATAATCTAAGAATAAGAGATCACGAACTTAAATTGGAGATGAAAAGGGATTTTTTTCTCTGAGGGGAGTGAATCTGTGGAATTCTCTACTGCAGAAAGCTATTGAGGCTGGATCATTAAGTATATTCAGGACTTGGATGAATAGATTTTTAATCAGTGAATGAAGGGTTACATGGAAAAGGCAAGAATATAGAATTGAGGATTTTTCGGGTCTGTCATGATTTCACTGAATGGCGGACCAGATTCAAGGGGCTTATTTCCTGAATTGGTGAGATGCAAAATTCAGACGCAAGTTGACATAATGGATTACTGCTGACATCTTGTGTTGGAGTTTCAACTGCAAACTGGGTGATTCCAAATATGAAATTTAATTCAGCTTCTGCTTTGACTGAGACAACGTAGAATCCGTACAGTGCAGATAGAGACCATGTTACCCATCAAGACCATACCGATCCTTTCCCCATCTTTACCATAGTTAATCTACCTTGCCTGGGTACTATGGGCAGTTTAGTATGGCCAATCCACCTAATTGGCACATCTTTGGACTGCAGGAGTAAACCAGAGCAGCCGGATGAAACCCACACAAGCACTGGCAGTCACCCAAGACTGGCATCGAACCAAGGTCCCTGGCGCTGTGAGGCAACAGTGCTAACAGCTGAGCCACCACATTGGGGGTTGCTTGTTTGAAAATTTGCACATAATATGTATATTGGAGTACATTTTTGTTCTTATGCCATTGAATGACTCAAAAATTTAGTTCTTGAATTTTCACTTATTCTAAGCTGTTTTCTTACTTGGTTGTTCAGAGGGTCCGTTAATTGCATTTACTAAAAGCTTGTAGATCTGAACAAGTGCACTTCATGATTTCACCTCACCATTAGCTAACATGTTGTTTACTATGTGTTTTGCTTTATCTTGTGCATCATTTCAGGTCTCAGTGTGCTGTATTTCCTTTTCCTGGTATTTCTATTGTTCCTGAATTTTGAACAAGTGAAATCTGTAATGTATTGGCTGGATCCTAATCTACGCTATGCCACACGTGAAGCAGATGTAATGGTATGTAGAACAAGAAGGCGTTCAGATTATCAAGTTGCTGCCTGTTGTAGCAATACTTTTGTGAATATTAAAAGCCTGGGGCTCTTATCATTTGTCATTTTTTTAGCATTTTCCTACAAAGAAAAATCCAAGATGCATTAAAGTTTTTTCCTTCATTTAAATTCATTTTGCATTCATTTACAGTATCCAGCTGTATTTAGCACTTTTGTAATCTTATTTTTCTTCACTTCTTCATGATATTTAATAAAGTGGCTGACTTGTATGGTTTCTGTAAACATCACATGTTTTATTTGTTTCAGTTGATGTGATGCACAATTCTCAAGTGATCAGGATATTATTTCATGGATGAGTAAAGTTGCTGTTACTTTGCCATAAATTGAATTAATGGCAAATGTGTTGTACATGAAATAGAATACTCCTGGAGTCAGTCAAACTCAGTTTAACAGATGAGCATTGATGCAGTTTGATCCTTAGGTGTACAAACGGTAACATTTTCATCGCAGCAGTGACTAGTCAAAGTTTTTCATCAGCATTAGAGTCATAGAGATGTACAGTGTGTAAACAGACCCTTTGGGCAAACTCGTCCATGCCAGCCAGATATCCCCACCCAATCTAGTCCCCCCTGCCAGCACCTGGCCCATGTCCATCCAAACCCTTCCTATTCATATAGCCATCCAGATGCCTTTTAAATGTTGCAACTGTACCAGCTTCCACCACATCCTCTGGCAGCTCATTCCATACACGTACCACCTTCTATGTGAAAAAGTTGCCTCTTAGGTCTCTTATTCCCCTCTCACCCTAAACCTATGCCCTCTAGTTCTGGACGCCCCCATCCCAAGGAAGAGACTTTGTCTATTTATCCAATTCATGCCCCTCATGATTTTATGTATCTCTATAAGGTCACCCCTCAGTTTCTGACGTTCTAGAAACACAACCCCAGCATATTCAACCTCTCCCTATACTCAAATCCTCCAATCCTGGCAACATGCTTGTAAATCTTCTCTGAACTCTTTCAGTTTTCACAACATCCTTCCGATAGGAAGGAGACTAGAATTGCATGTATTATTCCAAAAGTGGCCTAACCAATGTCCTGTACAGCCACAACATGACCTCCCAACCCCTGTACTCAATACTCTAACCAATAAAGGAAAGCATACCAAATTAATTTTGAAATATTATTTTTGGTTATCATTAGTTGAAAATGTTTAATTGTTTTCTTCTCATGTTATTCTTGCAGCATATAACCAAACGTTTCTCTAAACACATGTATATATCCTGACATTTATTAGGAAGTTGAGAAGAAAATTGCACAATTTGGAATCCAATGCCTACCTATTCTGTTGTAATTAAAGTAACCTTTGAAGAGTAATTCTATGGAAATTCTTGGCTAAGATTGCTAGTTTGTTCTAATATAGGTCAGTACATAGCAAGGAGCCCCAAATTCAGCAATAGACACAGTTCATTGTTTGCAGTTGAGGTTTCTTCCTATTTTTAATCAGTTTCTGTGATCACTATTATTAAGAAAAGTTGCAACTGCAATGCTTTTGAGAGGCAGTTGAAGTTTCTTTCTCCTGCTCAATGAAGGAACAACATTCATAATTTTACAGAAAATGAATTTAATGGATCTTTTGTTGATTTGCAGTTGAATTTTTTAAAATGTCTAAAAAAATTTTTAAAATTTATACTTTTAGTCAATTTTATTTTAGTTTCAGGATTTTAAACTCTCTCTTTCCCAATGATTTTGGGTTCAATTCACGTACACATTATATAAAAAATCGCAGATTAAACAATATGTCCCATATAATTATGCTCATTTCCCCTCCTCCCACAGTATCCCAGTCCCAAGCCTCCAACTCGGCAGCGTACTCCCGACCTGTCCATTACCACTCCGACCCATCCCACCCCAACCTATCGCCTTCTCCCTCACCTTTATCACTTTCTCAGCTACCTTCCACCCCCCAAACCCCACCCCCTTCCATTTATCTCTCAGCCCCTGCCCACAAGCCTCATTCCTGCTGAAGGGCTTATGTCTGAAAAGTCGAATCTCCTGCTCCTCGGATGCTGCCTGACCTGCTGTGCTTTCCTAGCAACACACTCTCGATTCTGATCTCCAGCATCTGCAGTCCTCAGTTTCTCCCCGTATAATTATGCTGCATGGATCAGCCTGAAACTTTCTTCCTTTTGGTACTCTGGAGAGTCTACATTACATTACCTTACATTAAAAATCTTCCCAAAGTTTGTATTTTCCACTGGCAAGGGGAATGGAGAAAATTTCTGTTCAATAAACATTGGATGGCTTTGAATAGAAATACTGATCTAAACAAACCACTGTGTCAGGTGGTGCATCTGGTGGTAGAATAGTTTCCTTATTTTAAGTGAATATACACAGAACTTTGATCTTTGGGAATGAATCACATTTTAAATGAGATTGTCTTTGATGAAAATATTTATACTGTCTTAGCTTAAATATTCATTTAAATTCATTCATTTTGCATTCATTTACAATATCCAACCGTATTTAGCACTTTTGTAATCTTATTTTTCTTCACTTTCACTATGGGTATCCGATTAGGGAGGGATTTGGGCTTGGTCCTAGCAGGTGGGACTAGATTGGGTTGGGATAGCTGGTCGGCATGGACGAGTTGGACCGAAGAGTCTGTTTCCATGCTGTACGTCTCTATGACTAAGTGACTATGACCTGTTTATAATAACAGCTCAACAAATTTACCAGCCTGGTTATTATGTTTGTAGAGTAACCAACCCCTCAGTGCCTTTGAGAACTGTTCCTCCTTTAGTTAGTGTGCTGTTTTATTGTTGCATGAATACCTCAGTTTAATGTTTTTCTCTGATCTTGAAGTTATGTGAGAGGAATGCTGGATAAGCAATCATCTATGTCAGATTTTTGTCACGCCTAACATTTAAAGATGACAGCAATTTCCTTGAATATTTTGTTTTAATAGGAATATGCAATAAACTGCCATGTCATCACATGGGAAAGGATTCTCAGCCATTTTGACATCTTTGCTTTTGGACACTTCTGGGGCTGGGCTATGAAAGCATTACTAATACGTAGCTATGGACTCTGCTGGACTATTAGCATCACTTGGGAGTTAACTGAGGTATGCATTAATAGAGCAATAATGCAAATGCAATTAAGTTGTGTTAACCAAATTACAGATGGTATTGTTTAAATAGGACCTCCTTAAGATTTTGAAGCAGTGTTGTATTATTTTGAACTGCATCTACATCTTGACATCTCAATCATTTTAAATGAGGAAGGGGACAGAATATAAACAAAACATTATTTTTTAACTACCAAACCAAGGAACAGAGTGACAATAAATTTTCTTGTGCTGTTACACAAAACCATATGATCGGCAGATGGTTAGTGTTATATTATTTTGAGTTTTATAAGCATTAAATCCGAACATTTGAGCATTTAATAAGGAAGATGTTTTTTGACACAATCTAGATTCATGTCCCAATCTGTGCTGAGTAAGCAATTTTTTCAATTGGTAAATTGTGACACACTTCCCTTGCCTAGTGGGGGGAGAAATCAAAGTCCCTGATTCTGTTTGCAATCTAGTTTCCTATTGCTTGGAGTAAATCTGTAATGATTTTTAAAAAATTGAAAATTTGTATAAATTTATGAATCTCAATAGTATTTAGGAATTAGGAACAAATGCCAATAATGCCCATGATGGAATAAAAAAAATTTGATTTTGTGAAAATAATTTTGATAGGCGAAAGCGCTGTGGTGGTGGGAACTTGTTATTGGAGAAAGTGTGCTGCTTTTATGAAACCTTTCTCAATTACAGTTTGCAATCTCTTTTGTATACATTAAGACACTTAATCCCACGGAGACTATAGCAACCGTTGAATTTACAGGTCGATTCCAGGAGCATTTGCTCATTAGATATTGTTCAGCCAACATTATAATTGATCACCAGACATTTTGTAAATGACCCAAGAATTGTTCCTTGGAGAGTATTATGTGGGTTTGTGTTTTCTGCTGTAACTATTCTTTGTCGGTCTGCAGAAAGTGTTAATCTGCAACCCTGTTATTCGTGGTAGCAGTTCCAGTTTTCATCACAGAATTGAGTAGTGGAATAGCATTTATTCGGTGATCTAAATTTTTAAAGATGTAAACAATGTTGGCAAGGTCCCATTTATTCACATAAACGTTTTAATTTTTCTGCTGAGTTGTGGGGATAGTTTCCTTCTCAGTAATGGGTGGAAAGGGCAGAGTAATCCCCTGGTAACAACTTTGTGTTGTTCTAATTCCAACAGATGATTATCCTGGAAATGTCATGTCATATTCCAGAATGAAACCTGGCTTGATAAGTTTTTTTTCAACATTTTGTGGTTGGTTAATGTTGTGATTAGTTACTGCAACTCATGTATTTTCATAACATGAGGTTATTGTACAAAAGATGAACAAAAGCAACTCAGTGTTGGCTGAACAATATCTAATGAGCAAATGCTCCTGGAATCGACCTGTAAATTCAACGGTTGCTATAGTCTCTGTAGGATTAAGTGTATATAAAAGAGGTTGCAAACTGTAATATATAGAAGACAGATGGAAACATCTTAACAAGCAGAATAAAACAGTTTCAACCCGTTTTCCAACACTATCTGTTACAGACACTCCATTCCAGCGAAAGAGGAACTTTTACTTCTATCTCAACTCATTAAGTCTTTACTGAATTAACTTTCCCAATTTCTTTTCCTTGGAATTGGAGGCACTTTTACAATTCCTTTCTGAGTCTGCTAGCATGAGTTCATCATAATTTTGAGAAACTAAACTTTCTCAATTCTAACAATTTAATTCCTATTCTACCTGCTTTGGCTTGTAAGTTCCATAGAGTAGAAACCGCTTCTGCTAATGTCACTGGTTGAATTCCCCTGAACTGAGTTGATTGTTCTGTCAGGAGAAATTGTTCTCTCTTGTGACTGAGCACTGGATTATTCTGAACTGAGACATGGAACCTTCATTTTGAAGTCAAAACTGAACTGCTTTTTTGAGTCATAGTTATACAGTACAGAAACGGACCCTCTGGTACAACTTGTCTATGCCGACAAAGTTTCCCAAAGTAAACTAGTCCCGTTTGTCTGTATTTGGCCTTTCTCCCTCTAAACCTTTCCGAATCATGTACCTGTCCAAATGTCTTTTAAATGTTTTAACTGTACCTGCATCTACCACTTTGCTGGGAGTTCATTCCACATATGAGCCATCCTCTGTGCGAAAAAGCTGCCCTTCAGGTCCCATTTAAGTCTTTCTCCTCTCACCTTAAAAATATGCCCCCTAATTTCGAACTCCCCCACATAAGGTAAACAGAAAGATCTTTTTCCTAATCTATACTCCACATGATTTTACACACCTCTACAAGTAATGCCCTTAATGTTTTTATTGTATCAGTTATGAACTCAATATTATAAGCATTTATCCATCAACTCTACAGGCTTCTCACAAGTGCTTAACCAAAGTCACGTAACCTACCTGGAATTGACATATCCAGGTCACTATTCAAATGACTTTCTGACCTTTCTTTATTTAAAATAAAATCTTGACATAACTGACCAAAGTCCATCTGCCTCTATTTTTTTTGAAAATCCAAATTCCAGAAGTATTGTTGCATATTGTACATCTTAATGTGTAGTGACCTTGAGGCAATGCAGGATTTCTAACTGCTTCCTTACTACACCTGTTTGAAATTTGGTGTAATGGAGAGGTATTTATGGAAATTTTCTAATCGACCTGTTCAGGGTTGTTATTACATAGCTCTGGAGCAAATGAGATGTGAACCCAGATCTCCTGGCTCAGATAAAAGGACACTATCTGTGGAGCCCTGTGAGAGATATTAATATTATTCTGTTAATAAGTTTTAAACTATTAACTGCTGTAAATTACCTTTGAATTTGTTCTTTATATGATGTAGCATTCCTTTTGTTTGTCTTTTAGCTGTTCTTCATGCACCTGTTGCCCAACTTCGCTGAATGCTGGTGGGATCAGGTCATTCTTGATATTCTTCTGTGTAATGGGGGTGGCATTTGGCTTGGTATGGTGGCCTGTCGCTTCTTAGAAATGCGAACCTATCACTGGGGAAGTTTTAAGTAAGTGCTTTTAGTTATATGTTCCACATTGCAAAAAATAACAGCGCATTAATCATTCCAGCAGTTCATGCTGGTGTTTATACATAGCACAGCGGCTTCTTACTACTTTATCTGACCCCACCAACTAGCATTGCCTTCCTCTCTTATGTGCTTATCAAGTTTCCATTTAAAAGCATCAGTGTTATTTATTTTAGCTAGTCCTCCCACTCTCTGGGTGAAAATCTTCCTCTTGAATTTTCCATTGCATCTGTTAGTGACTGCCTTGTATTTATGGCCCTTATTTCTTGTCTGGAGCACAAGTGGAAGCATTTTTCTTCATCTTTACCCATATAAAACCAAATGTTCCAGTCTTTTCTTATCACAGCCTGTTGTTTCTGATATAAGACCACGAGATGTCGGAACAAGAATAGCCCAATTGCCCCATCGAATCTGCTCCACCATTCAATGTCGTCATGGCTGATCTGATAATCCCCAAATCCACTTCCCTGCATTTAACCCACAACCTTTGATTCCCTTTACTGATTACAAATTGTCAGTTTTGGCCTTGAAGAGACTTAATGACTCAGCCTCGATAGCTTCCTGCAGTAAAGAATTCTACAGATTCAATATCCTGTTAAAGGAGCGAAACAAATCCTGGTCATCTCTGTCTAAATGTGTGACCTCTTATTCTGAGATTATGCCCTCTGGTGCCAGACTCTCCCACAAGGCTAAACAACCTCTCAGCAGCTATCCTGTCTAAGACCCAAGGAATCTTGTGTGGTTCAGTAAGGCTATCTTATTATTCTAAACTCCAATGAGTACAGGTCCAGTCTACTCGTCCCCTCCTTCTTAAAATAAAAACACTGTATAACCTGGCTTGACCTAAAGTTCCTTCCCTGGAGTGTCTCAATAGTTCAGAGTATTCTTGCTGTGGTCTAACTAGTGCTCTGTATAGTTTTGGCAAGACAACCCTACTTCTATATTCTATTCAAATTAATTATAGTAAGTCTCTTTTTGTACCGTCTCCAATGACTTAATATCCTCCTCATGATGTGGAAAATAATATACTTCATAGTGTTCCAAGTGAGATCTAACCGAAGTTATGAGACCTGTTTATCGAAGCTTCTCTGCTTTTCAGTTCTGTTCCTCTGGAAATTTAACTTTGTTACTTTGTTTGCTTTTGTTTTTAAGAATCATTGATCTGTGTACCTACTGGTAATGATCTCCTTTCTCTTCTATCCTATTTTAACTCACTGAGGAGGATGTTGCCTCTTATTTATCATACTATTGTTATTTAAGTTCATTCTGCAAGTTTATTAATGTGTTCTTATATTTTGTTGTATTTCTGTATTAGTTACATGTCTCCCTCCCAAAAAAGAAAGGTTTCACTCTCAAATTGTGACATTTTACTTGCAGTTCTGAATGACAAATTCTCTGTGTACCTGGTGAATGGTGGTGGTCCCATTGCTGATTCTTGTGAAATACTGCTAGCTACCTTTTTCTATTCTATCTAATCCTTATTATCTTTTTCATTTGTAACCAGCATGCTGTCCGTTTTGTTATTTGTTCCCTAACTCCATCTGTTATGATATAATAATGATTCTACTGTGCAGTTTCAGAAACATTTCTGAATCCAAATGTATTACATTTACTGCATTACCTTTAGCTATCCTGTTATTTCAAATCATTTAATAAGGTTGGTCAGGCATGACCTTTCTTTTTGGAATTCATGCTGACTACTCTCATTTTTAGTTTCTCAATATTTTACACGTATAGATTTGAGTAAGGATATCATTATCTCTTTTGCCTTTAGCATTTAGCCAATTTATATATAGTTGTTTTCTATCTCCGTTTTGATATGTATAATATATATAGGAAGCATGTAAGCACACTGCCAGTTCTGTCGCACTTTTCCTTTTTCTAATGACTTTTTATATGTGTGTAGAAATGCCTAATGTTTTTTAATCTGCATCTTGAGGATGAAGGGTCTATTATTATTTTATCTTCTCCACTACAAGCCATCAATAAATTTCCAAATAAGCTCAAAAAAAAGATTGTCACCTTTTTAGATTAAGTATATTACAGCCTTTCAGATCTAAACTTGACTCCGTTGATTTCAGACTGCAATCTCCGCCTTCTTTTTGTGTATTCCTGCGCAGTTTTCGGTTTTCCCACCTTCTCCTTTGCTCCAGGCTGGCAGCTGTCCATCACACCTTCTCTAGCCATTTCTTTTGTTTCTTCCCTTGTTCTATTATTACTGTCACAAAACAGAAATTGCTGGAAAAGCTCAGCAAGTCAGACAGCATCTGTGGAGAAAAATCAGAGTTAACATTTTGGGTCAGTCTTCCAGCAATTTCTGATTTGCAACATCTGCAGTTCTTTTGGTTTTTATCTATTATTACTGTTCTGGCCTTGCACCATCAACACTTTATTTCCTTTAATTTCGCCTCTCTTTCACGTTAAAAGAGCTTCCCTTTTGTTCTGTTCCAACTCTTCTCGGTTCACATGTTTAAAGACAAGCATGTTGCCTGCCTTGAGTATTTCCAATATTTTCTGTTTCTTTCTTTTCCTTTCTGCAGAATGATTACTTCATTAATTGTCATCGCTTCTTCTTCCCCTCTATCCCTCCCAATCTTTCTGTCCTGCATGTATTTATGTCTTTTCTTAGTATCTTTTTGTAATATCATGTCCACCGTGTTAGTTTCCTGGGTAATTACTTAAAGAAAGCAAATTGGCAGAAATATTATCAACTGTGTTCTTTAGTGAACCCGTCCCAAACCTGAACTGTAATGTTTAAAATGATGTTCGTGGACTAATTTTGTTTTCCTTTTCTATCCCTTCATGGTTTTTCTTAATTCTTTCTTTTCCTGCAACTTTTCTCATTCCCCTTTGTTGTCATCTCCTTTCTTGCCTTTATAGATCAACCTGATTCAGGCATGTTATGACATTGCTCTGGAACAGGTGGGAATTGAACCCAGAGCTCCTGGCCCAGAGGTAGGGACACTACCACTGTGCCACAAGGGCGCTATTATTCACCTTTTATTGGGAATTTTAATGAGAAGTGCACGCTCAGGAAGCGAGTGGAACCTATGAGACTGCAGGTGTAATACTATTTAATAATAAGGGCAATGTCACAGCAGTTGGGGTGGTCAGATGGTCCATGAGTTATTTTCATCGACCTACCTGGACATACTCTGGCAGAGACACTGCTGCTATGCCACAGGACCACTTTCTTTATTTCTCTCTCTTTAGTTTCAGTTTTACTTTTATTTGCTTCTCTATCTGTTTCTCTGTGTGTTGGTCATGGCTGATTTGGTAGAACACTCACCTCTGAATCACAAGGTCACAGGTTCAATACCCGCTGCAGATCTTGATCGTGAAAATAAAGATGGACATTGAGTGTAGTTGTGAAGAGGTCCCAGCTGTCTCTTTGGACGGGATGAAAAATTCACAGCACTATTCTGAAGAAGAACAGGGGAGTTATTTTCGATGCATCCTCGATCAACATCACAAAAACTACAAATGATCAGGTCATTATTTTTAAACACCGAAAGAACTGTGGATGCTGTAAATCAGAAACAAAAGTTTGCTGGTAAAGCTCAGCAGATTTGGCAGCATATGTGGAGAGAAATCAAAGTTAACGTAACATTCTGAGGGTCGCCGGATCTCAAACATTAACTTTGATTTCTCTTCATAAGTGTTGCCAGACCTGCTGAGCTTCTCCAGTAAACTCTGTTTTGTGTAAGACATTATTTTTGTTGTGCGTGGGAGTTTGCTGAGACCAAATAATTAATACCTGCATTAGAACAGTTTGTACACTCTGAAAAATACTTAATCCCCTGGAAGATACAGGTACTTGAAGGCATCCTATGCTTGTGAAGAGCACTATATAAATGCAATTTGTCATTCCTTATTTATACTGTGCTGTTATTAGCTTTCTCTTGTTTTATGTGCAATATATTATTTTCCTATTTATCACCATTGTACATACTTCCTATTACTCTTCTATTTCTTTGTTAGCTTTTTTAATGATTATTTTCCCTAATTTCATTCTTATCACCTCAAAATTTTTTTTTCCCAATTTATTAGTTTGGTCTTGGACCTATTTGCATCCTTCTTGACCTTGATTTTAATACACTGTAATTGCTGTTGCCTAAAGGTACCCCAACATTTGCTTCTCATTATGACCTCTCCTGCCAGTTTTGTAACTTCACAGCCACTTCAACAGCTAACAAAAGCAATGATTTACAAAACGTATACTTTTTGTGTTCAATGACAGAAGGGTTTTTCATTTTCTGTTATGCCCGTACTAATATTACATGTCTTCATCAGGGCAATACACACAACCAGTGGAAAGCTGAAAAGGGCAGTGTTGCAGTTTACTCCAGCCAGCTGGACATACGTTCGGTGGTTTGACCCAAAATCCTCCTTTCAGAGAGTGGCTGGAATCTACCTCTTCCTAATTATCTGGCAGGTAACAAACCTAAATCTGCAGAGCAAATGTGACCTCTCATTCTGAGAAAGATGTTTCTTTGTGACTTATTGAATGGAACTTTCAATTTCAGTGGGGCTAGAAATTGGGTGAAAGCAGATCAGTCCCCCATCCTGTTGTGTTGATGATGGATATCCCTCCGCACTCTACCTTCTAGCTCATACCCACTTCTCCTGAAATTGCACCTCTCACTCTTCTGTCACTTTGTTTAACCCCATGTTGTCGTGTCAATCCTGTGGGAAGTGTGGGATAAAAATGAAGGAAAGAGGAAACACCAAATGAGAAAGAAAGAACACAATGGGAGAGAGTAAAACAAGTGAAGAGGAGAGAGGGAGGTCTGGCTGTGCCAATAAGATAACTGTGAAATCTCGGACCCATTTTCTCACTTCATAAGCCAGTGGTTCCATTCTTGATGAAGGGCTTATGCCCAAAACGTCAATTCTCCTGCTCCTCGGATGCTGCCTGAACTGCTGTGCTTTTCCAGCACACACACTCAACTCTGTTGAATGTGGAGCTTTGAACTGATGGGATGAAAACCTGATGAGAATTGAAGCATATTTGGTAGTTATTAATTAATTTTAATTTAAGTCTGGGTGGAGTGGAGGGAGAATGAAAGCTGGTGCTTTAAATTGTATGGAACCTTCAACATAGATACTATACTTGGTTGGAAATCTTGTAGTTATAAGGATAGCAACAGTCTCTGCAGCCTAATTCATTTCTTGTTTGTGGTACAAGGAATTAATGTTCATGTAATTGTGAAGGGTGTAGTCTTATCAAATTTCACTGCTTATTTTTAATATATGATGAAATAAATGCAAATCTGATGTCTAGTTTGCATTTCTACAACATGTTACTTTATTGATTTCATTCTTCTCTGAAATGATATTGAAATCCCTTCTTCTTGCCTTTGTTATCTGCAAACTCCATTATTCCAGTACACTTCTGGCTAATCTCCCACATAAACGTGAGCTTATTTAAAACTCTAAGGCCCGTATCTTAACTTGCAGCAAGTTCCATTTCTCTGTCACCATTGTGTTTGCTGATTTTCATTGCCTTCTGATCAAGCAACATTATGATTTTAAAATTTTCATCCTTGTTTTCAAATTCCTCCATGATTTCATTCCCTCCTGACTTCTTAGTTTGCCCCAGCCCCATAACTCTCTGAGATTAGCACTCTGCTAATTCTGCCAACTTGACCCCCTCCATTTTAACTTCTGTGGCATTGGTGGATGTTGTTCAGCTGCCTAGACCTCAAAGCTCTGGAATATTTTTCTTGCATCTCTCTGCCAATGTCCCTTTCCTCCATTAAGCTACTCCTTTAGAATTACCACTCTGACCTAGTACTTGGTCACCCGATTGAATATCATCACATGTGACTTGCTGTCACATTGTGCTTTATGATGTTCCTGTAAAGTGTCTTGGGACATTCCATACTTATATTTATATTATGTCTTCAATTAAATTGTTGATATAGTTGCTGATCACAGATTTAAAAAGGTGAAGGTGGATATTTAAACTGCTCTTCAGGGTAATTCTCTACTCTTTATCAACATGCATGTCATTACATACAGATTTCATGTCGGTAACATGTTTCTTGTATATCCAGTAAGCTTTGACTTAGTAGATTACATTAATATCAACCAATTTTCATTAGAAAACCTTGAACACATCTGTTGAATATTTTATCAAGTTGACATTCAGCCTGTGGACGATCCAACTTTTAGCTTTTGAAAGTTAGCAGGTATATTGTGAAATATTTAACTGTTCTCATACCTCAATGCAGGACAGTGAAATTATTTACAATTTTATGTCATATTAAGAAAGTTTAAAATGTTATTTGACTTTATTAAACTTTTTTTCTGTTTTTTAGTTGACTGAACTGAACACCTTTTTCTTGAAGCACATCTTTGTGTTTCAAGCAGGCCATGTGCTGAGTTATGGTAGAATTCTCTTCATTGGTGTGATCACAGCTCCGACTGTACGGTAAAGCTCCTTTATCACTTGTTTTCAAATGTACTGTTGATCTCCTGTAGCATTGCTTCCGTGTAAAAAAATTAATAACTTGTTTTCTAATTTTCATCTGCTGATAATTTGTTTCCTTCTGTTTATTTGTCTCCAGCCTTTTTCTCTTACATTTTCCTCAATCTTTTTCATCACTTTTCCCTCCCAAGTATCACCCTTCCATACCGTCCCTTTTGGAACAGCTACTTGTAGGAAATTTTACATGAAGGCAGTGGAGGACTTTCAAAAAGGAAATAATGAAAGCACAGGACCAACATATTCCTGTAAAAGTGAAGGGTGGGACCCAAGTCCAGAAAATCAGGATATCGAACAATTACAGAATTGGATAAGGTTTATATAAAAAAGGTAGAAATGGAGGGCTCAAAGCACCAATTGCCCTAGAAATGTATGGAAAGCTCAGATTACTTTATATTTTAAAAATTGTAAAAACGAGAGGGGCATGAAAATGTATTGAATGGTAAATAAAGAGAAGTCCATTTTGTAAGCATATTAGGGGCAAAAGGGGCAAAAGGATGATGAGTGTGTGCGGCACGGTGGCACAGTGGTTAGCACTGCTGCCTCACAGTGCCAGAGACCCGGGTTCAATTCCCGCCTCAGGCGACTGACTGTGTGGAGTTTGCACGTTCTCCCCGTGTCTGCGTGGGTTTCCTCCCACAGTCCAAAGATGTGCAGGTAGGTGAATTGGCCATGCTAAATTGCCCGTAGTGTTAGGTAAGGGGTAAATGTAGGGGTATGGGTGGGTTGCGGGTCGGTGTGGACTTGTTGGGCCGAAGGGCCTGTTTCCACACTGTAACCTAATGTAAAAAATGTAATGAGAGGAAGAGTAGGGTCCATTCGGGACCAAAGTAGAAAACTGCATGGAACCAGAAGACACAAGTGAGGTTTTCAATAAGAATGTTTGCATCTGTATTCATGATAGAGAAGAATGATGTAGGATTAGAAATCAAGGAGACGTACTATGACATATTTGAATAAATTACAATTGAGAGGCAGGGAATATGAGCGATTTTAGCAGGATTGAATTTGATAACTTCCCAGGCCCAGAAAAAAAATGTTCCTGGCTCTTGTCAAATGCAGTGGAGGTGATTACAAGGACACTGACATTATTTTTCAAATAGTCTGACATCTAATGTAACAGTGTTCAAATGGGTGATTGGGATAAACCAAGGAACTGTGGACCTGGAAGTCTGACATCTATGGTAGGGAAACCTTTGGGTGAAATTTTGAGCAACAAAATTTGACCTCCTTGCAGGAGCAAACATTAATCAAAGATAGCCTAGCTTTGTCAGTGGGAGATAATGTGTGATGTAGTGTATGTGGATTTCAGCAAGGCTTTTTACAAAGACTTGCATGGGACATTGGTCAAGCAAGTAAGAACTCATGGAATCCAGGGCAATTTAGCAAATGGATCCAAAACTGGCTTCATGGCAGGAAGCAGAGGAACTTGCTGCCTGAAAAGTTGGTAGGGACAGGAACCATCACAACATTTAAGAAGTATTTAGATCAGTTCTTGAAATGCTGTAGCTTAAAAGGTATAGACAAGTGCTGGAGACAATAGGAGCAGAGTAGATAAGTGCTTGATGAATGGCATGGAGATAATACGTTGAAGGGCTGTGCTGTAAAACTGTATGGCTCTTGCTTCCTTGCTTATTTCACACTTTTTTGCTGTGTTCAGTTTTCCACTTGATCCTTTATTGATGTCCTACATTTTGTCTCACATTTTACAATGTAAGTCACACACAACTGGTTGGAAGCAGAAGTTTACTTCGTGAAAGGTTGATATTGAGATGGGTGAAGACAGGCCATCGCTGGTCAGATCAGTCTAGCAAGTGTGACAGTGTGCAGAAGCTATGAGTTGGGGCAGGACTGAGGGACAGGAGGAGGAGGTGTTTGAGGCCTTCCATTGAAAAGGAGTAATAGCACTGGTATGGGCAGGGAGTGATGGCAGGTTGGAGCATTTCTGGAGGAACCCAGACCCATCAAATTTTAGTTTGTTCTAGAGTTTTGACCTTGTACGTTTTAGGTCAGATGGTGTCCTGTTGATAATGTGGTCCTAGCGTATTATGGGACCATTGAAATACCAGTAAAAATGAAATTAATTAGGAGAGCATCTTTGAGTGGAAAGACATCAGAAACTGTGATTTGATGAGAAGGGAACACATTGTTTTCCAAGGCCTAATGCAAGAGTAGGGCAGCAGCAAAGCTCTGACATTGATCTGGTGCAAGTAGTGAAGAGGGTGAACATGAAGACTACAAAAGGAATTATTGAAAGTGTGATAGTATATAAACTTATACTGCTTTAGTAGTGCAGAACTTGAGTATTGATGAAGGAAAGCACATTTTGTCAAAGCTTTATATCTTGCACTCATCAGGACAAATCACAAGAAATACCAAAGTTAAGGGAAAACAGCAGTTAGGAGAGTGCTAATTGGTCAGCAAGTGGACTGTGATTGATAGGACTGTTGCCATGGGGAACACAATTAGAGTCAAAGAGATGTAGAGCATGGAAACAGACCCTTCGGTCCAACCCGTCCATGCCGACCAGATATCCCAACCCAATCTAGTCCCACCTGTCAGCTCCCGGCCCATATCCCTCCAAAACCTTCTTATTCATATACCCATCCAAATGCCTCTTAAATGCTGCAATTGTACCAGCCTCCACCACTTCCTCTGGCAGCTCATCCCATACACATACCACCCTCTGTGTGAAAAAGTTGCCCCTTAGGTCTCTTTTATATCTTTCCCCTCTCACTCTAAACCTATGCCCTTGAGTTCTGGACTTCCCAACCCCAGGGAAAAGACTTTGCCTACTTACGCTATCCATGCCCCTCATAATTTTGTGAACCTGTATAAGGTCACCCCTCAGCCTCTGACGCTCCAGGGAAATCAGCCCCAGCCTGTTCAGCCCCTCCCTATAGCTCAAATTCTCCAACCCTGGCAACATCCTTGTAAATCTTTTCTGAACCCTTTCAAGTTTCACAACACCTTTCCGATAGGAAGGAGACCAGAATTGCAAGCCATATTCCAACCGTAGCCTAACCAATGCCCTGTACAGCCGCAACATGACCTCCCAACTCCTTTATTGGTCAGAGTATACAGGAAAGCATACCAAACTCCGCCTTCACTATCCTATCTACATGTGACTCCACTTTCAAGGAGCTATGAACCTGCACTCCAATGTCTCTTTGTTCAACAACACTCCCTAGGACCTTACCATTAAGTGTATAAGTCCTGCTAAGATTTGCTTTCCCAAAATGCAGCACCTTGCATTTATCTGAATTAAACTCCAACTGCCACTTCTCAGCCCATTGGCTCATCTGGTCAAGATCCTGTTGTAATCTGAGGTAACCGTCTTCGTTGTCCACTACACCTCCAATTTTGGTGTCATCTGCAAACTTACTAACTGTACCTCTTATACTCGCATCCAAATCATTTATGTAAATGACAAAAAGTAGAGGGCCCAGCACCGATCCTTGTGGCACTCCACTGGTCACAGGCCTCCAGTCTGAGAAACAATCCTCCACCACCACCCTCTGTCTTCTACCTTTGAGCCAGTTCTGTATCCAAGTGGCTAGTTCTCCCTGTATTCCATGAGATCTAACCTTGCTAATCAGTCTCCCATGGGGAACCTTGATGAACGCCTTACTGAAGTCCATATAGATCACATCTACTGCTCTGTCCTCATCAATCCTCTTTGTTACTTCCTCAAAAAACTCAATCAAGTTTGTGAGACATGATTTCCCACGCACAAAAGCATGTTGACTATCCCTAATCAATCTTTGCCTTTCCAAATACATGTACATCCTGTCCCTCAGAATTCCCTCCAACAACTTGCCTACCACCAACATCAGGCTCGCTGATCTATAGTTCCCTGGCTTGTCCTTACCACCCTTCTTAAACAGTGGCACCATGTTAGCCAGCCTCCAGTCTTCCAGCACCTCACCTGTGATTGATTAATGACAATTGACTGTTGAATTTAAACAAAACTTGGCAGTTGATTATCAATTATCTTTAACTAAGCATTCCATTGATAGATGTTTTCTATTAAATTTCCCATTATATTCTGACAAGGTTCGTTATTTTATTTTCAGTGTCCTTTATTTGATCATGGGATATAGATGTTGTGGGCAAAGCCAACAGTAATGCCATTTTTAATTGTCTTTCAGAAAATAATCTTATAAACACTCCAGTTTTAATAATAAGATTTACCAGGATGTTGTCAGGAATGGAGACACTGGATAGACTGGGACATTCCACACTGGAGGTTGAGGGATGACCCATTGAGGTTTATGAAATCACTGGGTGTATAGATAACCTGAATGGCAGGTGAAATTTCCCTAGGGTGGGGGATTTCAAGAATAGGGGGCATATTTTTAAGGTGAGAGGAGAAAGATTTTAAAAAAGACATGAGGGGCAACTTTTTTTTAATATGGCGTGGTTAGTGTGTGGAGTTAACTTCCAGAGGAAGTGGTGGGCTGTGGGTACAGTATAATGTTTAAAAGACATTTAGATAAGTACTTGAATAAGAACTGTTTGGAGGGATATGGACCCAGTGCAGGCAGATGGGACTAGCTTGGGATTATATGGTCGGCATGGACCGGTTGGACCAAAGAGTTTGTTTCTATGCTATATGCCTTTATGTCTATGTGGGATAGAAGCAGGAATAGGTCAGCTAGCCTTTTGGGTATGCTCCGTCATTCCGGAAGATTGTTGCTGATCTTCGACCTTGATTCCACATTCCCACATATCTGACATATTCCCACATTTCCTGTCCTACATCCCATCCTTCCCTTTAGTGTCCAAAGATCTGTATTGAACCACTGACCATCCCCAGCTTGCTGCAGTAGAGAATCCCAAAAACTGTTAAGCCCATTGACTGACCAGTTGTTTTGAAACTGTGACTCCAAGTTGGAAACTCCCCAGTCAGGGGGAATTTCTTGCTGGTGTCTATCCTGTCAAGTCCCTTAAGAGTTTTGTGTTTCAATTAGATCATTTCTCATTCTTCTAAATTCTAGGGGAATATAGGTCTACTCTACACAATAAATCTTCATAGGACAATCCTCATCCCAGGAATCAGTCTAGTGAACCTTCGTTGCACTCCTTCCAAGGCAAGTATATCCTTCCTTAAGTAAGGAGACTAAAACTTCATAGAGTACTCTGGGTCTGGTCTCATCAGAGCCCTGTGTGATTATAGTAAGACTTCTTTATTCTGAAGCTCCAAGCCCTTTGTGATAAAGGCTAGCATTCTCGTTGCCTTCCATAAGCTTGTTGTATTGACATGTTGACTATCTGTTATTCCTATTCAAGGTCACTCAAGTCCCTCTGGCTAACAACATTTATCAGTCTATCACTATGAACAAATGTACTCTAAACAGAAGCAGGCCATTAAGCCACTCAAACCTGCTCTGCTGTTCAGAACAATTGTGGCTGATCTGATTGTGTTTCAGATTTCTCATTCCCATCCATCTCTGATAATCTTTGACTCCCCTGCCTAACAAGATTCTGTCTACCTCAGTCTTAAAAACATAACTCAATGATACTGCCTCCACCACCTTCTGAGACAGAGAGTTCCAATTTTTTTTTAACAAAGTTCTATTTCTGGATTTTTCCTTGCTAAGTAAATACGTTTATGTTTCCACATGTTAATATTCCTTTGTTCTCATCCACTCACTGATAATGTCTATATTCCTTGTTTTCCCACATATTGTTAGTAAACCTGGTTTGTGAAAATCAGTCCCCTCATCATTATTGATTTAGATTGTAAATGATTTAGCCCAGACACTGCTCCTTGTGGGCTAGCTACATACAGCCTGCAAACCCAAAAATTACCATCCATTCCCACTCTGTCTTCTGTGAGTAATTAATCCCCCAGTCATGCTAATATATTACTCCCCATGCCATGTGCAGTAATTATGTGTGATTCTTCCTGAGTCGCACTTCATTGAAGGGATTTTGAAAAATCCACATACACTACATCTACTGATTTCCCCTTGTCAAAGTTTCCCTTTCCTGACTAAAAACAGAAAATGCTGGAAATCACAGTGGGTCAGGCAGCATCCGTGGAGAGAGAGAGCAAGCTAACATTTCAAGTCTAGATGACTCTTCAGTTTGCTCTGATGAAGAGTCATCTCGACTCAACATTAGCTTCCTGCCTCTCCATGGATGCTGCCTTACACACTGTGATTTCCAATATTTTTATTTTTAGTTCAGATTCCAGCATCTCCAGTGATTAACTCCTTTCTCTTTCATGTCAACTCCTGTTAATCCCATTATGATCTTTGAAATAGTTGAATTACATTTGCTACCTTCCAGTCCATTAGGACTGTTCAGGAATCTAGAGTCTTCTAGAAAATCACAACAATTTGTGCATTCCCGTTTTAGTTATTCCTTTTAAAACCCTGCAATGCAGACCATCGGATCTAGGGGATATGTCAGCTTTCAAAATCACTTCTACACTATTCCTTTACTAATACTAATTTCTTTAATTTTCTCATTCTCACTAGTCTCTTGATTCACTACTATTTCCAGAATGTTCTTTGTGTCTTCCGTGGGAAGACCGACACACGGTTCTTGTTTGAAGTGTCTGTCATTTCCTTAACTTGTAATCTGTCAAAGGACAATAAGAGAAATGTTGATGTAATGAAATATAGGACTGAATTGGTTAAACATTAATAGTGTCTGTGCTTGGAAGTAACAAGGAGCCTAACAACAATAGCATGGCATTTTGATCTAAGGTGACATAAACAAACACTTGAAAGAGTTAAAGCAACAAGCACTATAAATGAAGAATATTTCCAAAATAATACATAACACAGGTGGAAGGTACTGGGTTTGATCTAATCTTCATTGTGACAACAGGGAATGGAACTTTAACTCAATCAATTTAACTCACTTACACTCACGCATTTTCGAAGTTAAAATAGACCCACGATTGCAGTGTGGATTAAGTTGGGTACAATATATTGCAGGATTTTCTTAAGAAGGCAAAGAGAACAATTTTAAAGCAGAATTTCTACATAAACTTCCTTGGGATGCGAAGGAATCTAGACAGTGAAATGGAACCAAGGGCTAATAGAAGAAACTGTATCGAACAAGTGATCTTTAAAGAGGAAATATTTCAGGGACAGACTTCATACATTCCAACAAGTTCAAGAGACAGAAGTTTGAGGTGATTCCTTTTGGCAGGAACAATATTAATATAAAGAGAAAAGTATAATTTTCTGAAGAGGTGTAGAAGCAGAGCTGAAGAGTGTGGTGCTGGAAAAGCACAGCTGGTCAGGCAGCATCCAAGGAGCAGGAGGATAGAGATTTCAGGCATTAGCCCTTCATTAGGAATGCTCATTCTTTATGAAGGGCATATGCCTGAAATGTTGATTCTCCTGGTCCTTGGATGCTGCCTGACTGGCTGTGCTTTTCCAGCACCACAATCATCGACTCTGATCTCCGGCATCTCTGTCCTCACTTTCTCCATATAGAAGCAGAGCTTCTGTGTATAAATGTGTATCATTGGAGCTGGTTAGAAAGGTTTAGAGTGCAGTGAAGCAAACATGTAGAATCTGAGGCTTCAGTAACAAGAGTTCAAGAGCAAGGAGGTTATGCAAAACCTCAATTAAACACTAGCTTAGTATCAGCTGGACTACTGTGTCCAATTCTAGCTACCGTACTTAATGAAAGATATGAAGGCATTTGAGAGTGTACAGAGAAGATTCACAGATGTATCTAGAGATAAGGAACTTTAGTTATCTAAATAGTTTAGAGAGGGTGACATGGTTTTCCTTGGAGAAGGTTAAGAGCTGATGTAATAGAGATGTTCAAAATTATGAGGGATCTGGACAGAGTAGAACTGGTGGAAGGCTCAGAATTCAGAGAGTGCACATTTAAGAAAATTGGCAGAAGAAAAGGGAGACATCAGGGAAACCCTTTCACACAAAGTAGGTAAGATTTAGAAAGTGCTGCCTGTCGGTGAGGTGGAAGCTCAATCAAGGCATTTAAAGGGAATTGAATTACCCTCTGAAAAAACATGAGAAATTCTGTGATTCATCATTAAGGATCATTGGTTTATGATTGCCTGTCTGCAAATTTCCATTTCTGTTGCACTGCTCGCAACACCAGTGACAACCGCTGTTGTGGTCACCATTTGACATGGTCTTGCATAACTTTCAACCATTGTTTGCCTTCTCAGCATTGTTTTTGCTTGCTTACACTGTTGCCTGTCACAATCTAACTAGCACAAGTTTAGCATTAGCATTGCTTCCCCTCCACTCCTGCCTCATTCACCTTCAGTGCCCAAGTTTGCAGCCTTGGATTCATTTTTTCATTACACAGTACTCATCCACTGTCATCTAATCAGTTTCCACATATTTTGGATAGTGCGGACTCACTGTTGTCCTGAATTTGCAATCCTTCATTCTCCTCAGACACATCTCTGACGTAAGGTTGTGGATGAACTTGAACTTTTCTCAACTTTTTTCCATCCCAATTCCCAATTTCTTGCTATATTACAGAGAAAGCCTGAGCTTTAAACATATCTGTTCATTATCAAAGTCAGAATAACTTTAGCATTACACTGAGCACTCTAGTTATAAGTAGCTGTTGAGCAAAACTCACTTCTTGATGCACATGAGCTGTTTGGTGACGATGTTTGTTATGAGAGTGTTGAATGGTAAGTTATTTAATGTGTAGTAAAATGTAACAACTACAAAAATGAATGTGACATGCAGTATAGGTTTTGTGACACTTTTGTGAGTAACTTGTTTAATGCTTTATTTTCAGGCAGTATTATGCTTATCTCACTGACACTCAATGTAAAAGAGTAGGGACACAGTGCTGGGTTTTTGGGTAAGTTGGTTATTTCCTTAACACACTCTTCCTCAGCTGTGTTAATTTTATGCATGTTTTCTATGAATAATTGACTAAAAGCAGAACCAGATGCTCTTCCTAATCAGCAGTGCAGGTTTCCCTTGAACATTTTGATCAGTCCCCAATTCATCTAGCTCACAAAAAGAAAGCAGATGTTCTTTCTACCCTTGCTTCAAACCTCCTGATTATCTGCCCTAATACAAAGTGAACCAAAACTTTAGAAATGGAGAGATTGTGAATTAAATACAAACCTATCTAACAGTGTTTGTGTGCCCTCTGGTGGTAGGTTGAAATAAGTTGAAAATATATTGTGAAGTTTATTTTAAGATACGGAGAGAGCAAAATAATTTTACAAGTAATGTGTGATAGAATTGTATGATAGCTGATACCTTCATCACTTAAAAACATAGGTTATGGAATAATTGATTTATGTTTATTATTATTATTATTATTACTACTAACAGGAGCATCATGAAATGTATCATTAAATTCAACTTTATAAAACTGAAATTTAGGGAGACATTGAAAGTATAGTTAATATAATCCTGGATTAAAGCAAACATCAGGAAGGTTTATTTAAACAAGGCTGGGTAATAACTATATAAATAGGAGCCTTTTTCCTGCATATACTTAAGCATATGCCCTAAGGGGCAAAGAACTGTGTTTATACCATTCACAACAATAAAACTGGCTGTATGGTGAATGTAAAAGAGAATGTTGGAAAAACTCAGCAGGTCAGGGAGTATTTGTGGAAAGAGAAACAATTTAATGTTTAGATCGATGAACTCATCAGAACCAGGAATGCTGCTTGCAGTTAGAACATGTTGTCAAAATCCAATTTTTTTTTATCACTCTCTACTACAAATGTTGATAAATCCATTGTGTTCTTAAATGTTCAATATGATTTTGTGACTAGGTTGTTAGCAAAGTTCTACTTGAAGGTAGAAAACAGTGGTACAATTAGACAATGAGTTTTGTGCTCATAATGTGTTATAGAGTGTAAGTAATATAACTAAGAATAATGTGCTGCTCGTCATGGATTTGTACTTACATTAGTTAGATTACATTACAGTATGGAAACAGGCCCTTCGGCCCAACAAGTCCACACCGACCCGCCGAA